>NC_056599.1:41243245-41543245 GCF_018340385.1 Cyprinus carpio
ACAAAAAGTGTTTTTTTAAATAAAAAAACCCTCAATGAATAGGCAAACCTTAAAAAAAAAAAAGAGAAATTTTGAAATCAATTGACAATGTTGAAGTTGACAATGATCACAGCCCGGGGTGAGTCTTTAGGAATGCTAATCTTAAATGGGGGAAAAAGGCCATTTTTTTAGTACCACTAATGCTGCTTCTGTTCCCTTTGAAGAGTCACAATGCGTCCACCAGTGCGTCCTTCGGTTCTTGTTCCCGATCTTGGACTGCTTGGACGTGCTGTGGGAACATACATGTTTGGTTCTTCTTATTTGTTTTATCTTCATTACAAATCTTGTTTGGTTTGGATAATTGCCTGAAAAAAATTATTTACGTTGTAATGCAGATGCAAAATGTGAATTATTAATTCATTATTCAAGTGTTTGTGCGCATTATTAATGCGCATGAATGACAGGGAGGCGCCCTCTAGATCACTCCTTGAATTTTTTCCTGATAATGAATTTACTTCAATTGGGATGTCTCACATACATAACTAAATATATCTACAGAAAGCTTTGAAATGTCTTTTTAAACTAAAACGAAAGCATTATGTAATCTGTGGATGTTGCATTTCTCCTCGTCGTCGAGAGAGCCAGTGTACCCCCCTCTCTCCCGGGTCCTCGTCGCCACAACCTCACCCTCGCGACGAGTGGGCCCGAACCCCGGGTCACCGGTTCTGTCGCTAGAGCATCTCTTGAGATCGGGGAGTGAGGTTTTACCTGCACAGCACCTACTCGCTGGCCCCCCATTACACACTAGCACTGGTGAATTTCATCTTGCAGCCGACAAGAAAACAGTTGTTTATTAATAAATAATTAAAATGTCTCCTTTTTCACAATTATGTAGGCTACGTCTGCAATGTGCTTTGTGGCAAACTTAATGCATGTGCTTGAGCGTGGAATATATTATAGACTTGATTATGTAAATTTAATATAAACTTCTGATTAGTTGAAATAATGACAAATGAAGGACTAGAACTAGAAAAACAAAAACTCTTACGTGGGGGACAGAACCATTTTTTAGAGTGTATAACCAATACAACGAGTCCTATCTAAACCTGTTCTGCAAGTTTGAAACCCTCATAAGACACTGTGCATATGAAAGACCAAGAGATTCACACACCTTTATCTCCACCCCCCCACAAGCTATACCAGAGCTACCCCCCAACCCCCTCCATCTGAACTGAACTCTTTTTATTCATTAATTTCTCGCAGCCCATATTATTATTTTTCACAAGACCATAATAATAATAACAAATTATCATTGATAATTATTCATTATTTTACGAAAATCATTGTTATTTGTGCATTTGCGGAAGGCTTTAAGAACAAGCGGAATCCTCCATCCAGCTGCTCCCGCTTCACACAGCGAGCGGGACTCGCGCAAACTGACCCAACCCATTTTAGCAAGGCAGGAAAACATTCAGTCTGCCTGAAGGAAGATGTATTTCATTGTAATTAATGCTGTTAAATAGAGAGTTAAATAGAGAGAGAGAGAGAGAGAGAGAAAACTATAGTCTAGGGCTATTAAACTTGGACCTCATTATATTGAAGTACAAATCCAAAACACCAGAAGCAACCTACACTCTAAGTGTTCTTTCACTGAAAAGTATGCATTTTATTTATTCACAGGCTATATGGTTGAAATAATATTTTAGTTTCAAATGTTCCATTGTCTAAAAAAAATGCTTTTATTGGCTAAACGTTTTTTTCATAGACCTTCAGTTGTTATATCTCTAAAATCCAATGCCATTTGTAATTTCACAGTATTTTCACACCTCCTAAATCACTAACCTTTAAGTCACAATTCTATAATGGTCAAATTTACTCAGGCCGATGACATTTTTTAATGACAATATTTTATTATTATTATTAGTTTTTTTTTTTTTTGAATAATTGTAGCCTACATAAATAGGTGAAGCAAAACAATGTTTGGATTGGTCCCTTATTCCCCTTACTTTCTAAAGAATAAACACTTATTTTCCTACAAGAATAAACATGATAACATATTATTCATAGAAATAATTTAAGCAATTAAAAACCTTTTTAAAAAAAAAAAAAAAAACTTGATTTTAAATACTATTAAACTGACTTTAAAATTTCAAGGAGTTATAAAAGTTTTAATAGGGTAAAATGTCACAGTGCATGTCAATAGCCTAAATGAACTTGTGTTAACAGTATAATTAGAACTACATAATATAATTGGTTTTTTTTTTTTTTTTTTTTTTTGTTTTTGAAATGAACAATTCCTGCATAAAATGGGGCAGCAACCTTTATATCAAACATTTTGAAATCGTTCACAGCTGAGCAGTGTGGGAGGCGAATCTGCGTCAGAGCGCCGAAGTGAATGTGCTGCACAAAGTCATTTTCAGATGCAATGAAGGAAAAAAAATAAAAAATAAAAAAAAAACTGGATTGCCTAGATTAGGCCCAGACTCTGTTCCCTAAGTATATATATAATTATAATTACTGTTAACACACAGTAACTAATTTTAATGGATTAATCACCTATTTTCGTTTTGCTGCATGTTTTTTTTTTTTTTTTTTTTTAAACACGCTAAAAAATAAATTAAATTTGTGAGAGGAAAAAAATATTTAAGTCATGTATAAGTTGCATTTTAACGGATTAATCACCTATTTTCTTTTGCTGCATGTTTTTTTTTTTAAGCACGCTAAAAAATAAATAAAAATTTTGTGAGAGGAAAAAAAATATATAAGTCATGAATAAGTTTGCATTTTATTACATTCAGAAATAATAACGGCAGGCCTAATAATGTTATAATGTACCAAAAGATATATTTTTAGTTCCCTTCACTTTACAACAAATCCTTTAAATTTAACAAATTTATCAGAACAAAACATATATAAAATGAAAAAATATAATTCTAATGGATAAATATAATTGCAGTATATAATAATATAGGCTTAGCTATAAACAAAAATAATAATATAATAATAATAATTTAAAGCGAAACACAAGGAAGGTTGGGCTCTCTCATTCTCTCACTCGGGAGAAATCCAAACGTTTCCATATTCGTGATGTTGCCCATTTGAAGCTTAACTATTATTCATGAGGTAAAATAGGCTTTGTATTTCACACGTGTTTCAGTATCGACCGGCAAAAAGCATAATGAGCAAAAATATGCCAAAGTGGCCCGCTGCTCGCGCCGAATGTCACGGTGAACGGCTGCTGTTTCCCATGAATATGTGCGCGTGAGGCTCCAGCGCGATCAAACAGCTGAAACAGAAAATACTCAATTTTTGGTCACACATAAGGCATAATTCAAAAATGCAATGTGTTAGCAGTTTGAAAAATCAAGAATAATAACAGCGTTATTATATATATATATATATAGGCCTTATATTTATTTACTGTTTAATAACAATAGCATGCATAAGATCCTTTGTGTAAAGGTCTTCTTTTAATGTTTGATGAGTAGACTGTAGCCTAAGACTATGTTGTTTTACTTCCTCCTTTTTATCTCATTTTACAATTACATTAATTTCGCAATCCGTCCCTTTGCACCACCTGGCAGTAGTTTCGCGAATTATTCTTACACGCGACTGACTTGCAGTTAACGCCTAATACCCATTTTAGTTGTCAACCTACTGTATAGCTGCAAACAGCAATTACGTGGCCAAGCACTCCAGCGGCAAGTTGAGGAGCTAAGCATGGCATGGAGCATCAGACCAAATGCAACAATGAGCAATAAAAGCAATTTTAGAATGATTGTAATTGAAATGGCTGAAAAATCATAAATAAAACCTCTAGTAGCATGATTTATTGCCTTATCACTTTTGACCAACAGGTGGCTCTGTAATCAAATCATCTTGGTGTGTTCTGTGTGAGGTGACAATGGCAGACACAAAGTTTGTTGTCATTATGTCAAAGCTTTGCAAAGATATAGCCTCAAACTCATTTTGGCACCATGTCTAAAATTTGTAACGGTGCTGTACGAAAACAGTTTTGTCAATCAACACAAAATGCATAACATTATGTCATCAAAATAAAAAAAAAATCCAAATCAATTTTGGTGAAAATCGGACCAACAGTTGAAAAGGAGTTAGAAAAAGTAGGTTTTTAACACAAATCAAAATGGCAGACAGGGAGTTCAGATTTCCTACTAAAATATTTGGTATGCCTGTTTGTTGGCACGACCCAAGGAATATTTTGAGACCAGTTTCATTAAAATAGCTTAATGCAATCAAAAGTTATTAGCATTTTTGTAAAATTTCATAATTAAAGGTTGATGAATGGTTTGTTACTCGTTGCCAAAAGGTGGCGCTGTTACCAAATTGATGTGCCGTGGTCAGTGTGAGGTGACAATGGCACATATAAAGTTTGGTGTAAATATGCCAAACCTTTGCAGAGATACAGCCCTCAGATGCAGTTTGACATCTTTCCAGCAAATTTGTTCATGCGCTAAATGAAAACAGTTTCGTGTATCAACACGAAATCCATAACTTTTTGCCAGCTTAGTCTGAAGATGATCCGAGCCAAATTTGGTGAAAATCGGACTAACGATCTAGGAAGAGTTTGAAAAAGTAGGTTGTCAACATGAATCAAAATGGTGGACAGGAAGTTCAACCAATATTGGTAAAATTGGTATCGGTGTTCTCGTCATGATCCAAGGAATCTATCAACATCCGTCCGATTACAATATGTTAATGTAAGCAAAAGTTATTAGCATTTTTCTAAATTTCATCATAACTTTTGACCACAAGGTGGCGCTGCCCCCAAACTTTTTGAGTACCATGAAGGTATGGAGCCGAAGATTTTTGTAAACCTAATCCACCTGTCCATCGTCCCTCTCTCCAGTCAGCTTCACAGCATCTTCTTCACCTGTCCATCCTCCCTCTCCAGTCAGGTCCACAGCATCTTTTTCACCTGTCCATCCTCCCTCTCCAGTCAGCTCCACAGCACCTTCTTCACCTGTCCATCCTCCCTCTCCAGTCAGCGCTACAGCACCTTCTTCACCTGTCCAATCCTCCCTCTCCAGTCAGCTCCACAGCATCTTCTTCACCTGTCCATCCTCCCTCTCCAGTCAGCTCTACAGCACCTTCTCCACCTGTCCATCCTCCCTCTCCAGTCAGCTCCACAGCACCTTCTCCACCTGTCCATCCTCCCTCTCCAGTCAGCTCCACAGCACCTTCTCCATCTGTCCATCCTGCCTCTCCAGTCAGCTCTACAGCACCTTCTCCACCTGTCCATCCTCCCTCTCCAGTCAGCTCCACAGCATCTTCTTCACCTGTCCATCCTCCCTCTCCAGTCAGCTCCACAGCACCTAATCCACCTGTCCATCCTCCCTCTCCAGTCAGCTCCACAGCATCTTCTTCACCTGTCCATCCTCCCTCTCCAGTCAGCTCCACAGCACCTAATCCACCTATCCATCCTCCCTCTCCAGTCAGCTCCACAGCACCTTCTTCACCTGTCCATCCTCCCTCTCCAGTCAGCTCCACAGCACCTTCTTCACCTGTCCATCCTCCCTCCCTAATCAGCTCCACAGCACCTTCTTCACCTGTCCATCCTCCCTCTCCAGTCAGCTCCACAGCATCTTCTTCACCTGTCCATCCTCCCTCTCCAGTCAGCTCCACAGCACCTAATCCACCTGTCCATCCTCCCTCTCCAGTCAGCTCCACAGCACCTTCTTCACCTGTCCATCCTCCCTCTCCAGTCAGCGCTACAGCACCTTCTTCACCTGTCCATCGTCCCTCTCCAGTCAGCTTCACAGCATCTTCTTCACCTGTCCATCCTCCCTCTCCAGTCAGCGCTACAGCACCTTCTTCACCTGTCCATCCTCCCTCTCCAGTCAGCTCCACAGCATCTTCTTCACCTGTCCATCCTCCCTCTCCAGTCAGCTCCACAGCACCTTTTCCATCTGTCCATCCTCCCTCTCCAGTCAGCGCTACAGCACCTTCTTCACCTGTCCATCCTCCCTCTCCAGTCAGCTCCACAGCACTTTTCCATCTGTCCATCCTCCCTCTCCAGTCAGCTCCGCAGCACCTTCTCCACCTGTCCGTCCTCCCTCTCCAGTCAGCTCCACAGCATCTTCTTCACCTGTCCATCCTCCCTCTCCAGTCAGCTTCACAGCATCTTCTTCACCTGTCCGTCCTCCCCTCTCCAGTCAGCTCCACAGCATCTTCTTCACCTGTCCGTCCTCCCTCTCCAGTCAGCTTCACAGCACCTTCTTCACCTGTCCATCCTCCCTCTCCAGTCAGCTCCACAGCACCCTTCTTCACCTGTCCATCCTCCCTCCCTAATCAGCTCCACAGCACCTTCTTCACCTGTCCATCCTCCCTCTCCAGTCAGCTCCACAGCATCTTCTTCACCTGTCCATCCTCCCTCTCCAGTCAGCTCCACAGCACCTTCTTCACCTGTCCATCCTCCCTCCCTAATCAGCTCCACAGCACCTTCTTCACCTGTCCATCCTCCCTCTCCAGTCAGCTCCACAGCATCTTCTTCACCTGTCCATCCTCCCTATCCAGTCAGCTCCACAGCACCTTCTCCACCTGTCCATCCTCCCTCTCCAGTCAGCTCCACAGCACCTAATCCACCTGTCCATCCTCCCTCTCCAGTCAGCTCCACAGCACCTTCTTCACCTGTCCATCCTCCCTCTCCAGTCAGCTCCACAGCACCTTCTTCACCTGTCCATCCTCCCTCCCTAATCAGCTCCACAGCACCTATTTCACCTGTCTATCCTCCCTCTCCCCTATGCTCCACAGCACAGTGTCCACATGGTCATCCTCCCTCTCCAGTCAGCTCTGCAGATAAATCTATCCAGGCATCGGGAACATAAACATGTACAGGTCCTTCTCAATAAATTAGAATGTCAAGGAAAAGTTCATTTATTTCAGTAATTCAACTCAAATTGTGAAACTCCTGTATTAAATAAATTCAATGCACACAGACTGAAGTAGTTTTAAGTCTTTGGTTCTTTTAATTGTGATGATTTTGGTTCACATTTAACAAAAAAACCCACCAATTTAAATCTCAACAAATTAGAATATGGTGACATGCCAATCAGCTAATCAACTCAAAACACCTGCAAAGGTTTCCTGAGCCTTCAGAATGGTCTCAGACAATCATTGACACCCTTCACAAGGAGGGTAAGCCACAAACATTCATTGCCAAAGAAGCTGGGTGTTCACAGAGTTCTGTATCCAAGTATGTTAACAGAAGGTTGAGTGGAACGAAGGTGGGGTTTAAAGGCCTTATGCTGTGTTCACACCAAACGCGAACCTTATGCTGTGTTCACACCAAACGCGAATAGAGCATCTGGCGTGTGAATGATTTCAATGTTAAGTCAATGTAACAAAAACCGGCCCTCACCGCTCGACAATGTAAAAGGCGTCTGGAGGTCTCGCTGCACGAATGAGACGTTTAGCGCGGCGTGGTAGACTCGAATTCCCCTCATTCGCGCGTCTACTGTAGTTTGTGCGAATGACGCAAATTGAGCGTCTGGCGCGAATGTGCTTTTTGTGCATTTACGCGTTTGACGCGAATTCGCGTCTGATGCCCGAGTTGAAAAATTTGAACTTTGGCGTCAATTCGCGCCACGTTAACCAATTAGGAGCCTCCTCAGGAGTCACTCATTCAACATGGAGGATCGACTGATGTTGTCAGTGAGCAGTCACCCGGAGCTATATGACACAAGTTCATATTTCTATAGACAGGAATAAAAAGGACCTCGCTTGGAAGAGTGTGTTGTAAATACACATTTAACTTTTGAGTCAGGTACAGGTTTATCGACCTGCTGCCTTTTTTACAACTATTTTCTCCCTAATATAGCTACTTTTTCGCTAACAAGATAATGCGTTTATTCAGAGGACGTGTGCAGGAAAAAAGTGGAAAAGCCTCGAATGCTCAATCAACATCAGCCATCTTGCAAACAGACAACCGCCTAGCACTTGCCCCCTTACAAGAAGCGGATTTCGCCTCGGACGCGCGTAAATTTCACTTCAAACTCTTGCTTTCTACGCGCTAATGCATTCAAAATGTTCAAGCGGCAAACTAGACACGAATTTGACGCTCTATTCGCGTTTGGTGTGAACGCAGCATTTATGAGGATTGTCAAGCAAACTAGATCCAAGAATTTGAGTGAACATTACAAGGAATGGACTGAGGCTGAGGTCAAGGCATACAGACGTGTCAAGGAATTTGGCTACAGTTGTCGTATTCCTCTTGTTAAGCCATTCCTGAATCACAGACAAACGTCAGAGGCGTCTTACCCTGGGCTAAGGATAAGAAGAGCTGGACTGTTTGCCCAGTGGTCCAAAGTCCTCTTTTCAGATGAGAGCAAGTTTTGCATTTCATTTGGAAACCAAGGTCCTAGAGTCTGGAGGAAGGGTTGAGAAGCTCATAGCCCAAGTTGCTTGAAGGCCAGTGTTAAGTTTCCACAGTCTGTGATGATTTGGGGTGCAATGTCATCTGCTGGTGTTGGTCCATTGTGTTTTTTGAAAACAAAAGTCACTGCACCCATTTACCAAGAAATTTTGGAGCACTTCATGCTTCCTTCTGCTGACCAGCTTTTTGAAGATGCTGATTTCATTTTCCAGGAGGATTTGGCACCTGCCCACACTGCCAAAAGCACCAAAAGTTGGTTAAATGACCATGATGCTGGTGTGCTTGACTGGCCAGCAAACTCACCAGACCTGAACCCCAGAGAGAATCTATGGGGTACTGTCAAGAGGAAAATGAGAAACGAGATCAAAAAATGCAGATGAGCTGAAGGCCACTGTCAAAGAAACCTGGGCTTCCATACCACCTCAGCAGTGCCACAAACTGATCACCTCCATGCCACGCCGAACTGATGCAGTAATTAAAGCAAAAGGAGCCCCTACCAAGTATTGAGTACATGTACAGTAAATGAACATACTTTCCAGAAGGACAACAATTCACTAAAAATGTTTTTTTATTGGTCTTATGAAGTATTCTAATTTGTTGAGATAGTGAATTGGTGGGTTTTAGTTAAATGTGAGCCAAAATCATTACAATTAAAAGAACCAAAGACTTAAACTACTTCAGTCTGTGTGCACCTGTATGTATTTAGAATTCCAAAAATGACAATAGCAGATCATATAAGGAACAACTGTTTTAGTTTTATAAAAATATTTTTGCATTACAAAGTATTAGGTAAACATACTTGGCTGCCCTTGCACTGCATGATACAGCCTTAGGGAGAAAAGACATCTTTTTATTGCTGTTTTTAATTGACAGGTGTACGACAGGCTTGGAGGGGGGAAAATGTGTATGTACTGCTGTCAAAAATAGGACCGTATAAAATCTACTACATGAACATATATCAAACTGCACCATCAATGGATCTTGAAAGCGAGGTTAGTCTTGGCCAAAGCTCACCGAACATGTTAATATAATTTGCTGCCAAAACAACATCTTTACTTTGTGACAATGTTATTGATACATTATTTTAGTATTTAAAAAAAAAAATATATGATGTGTCATTTAATTTGATTATTCAGATATATTTTTTTTATTATAAGTTATTTTGCTTCTTTTCTTTCTATCAGGTCATGAATGCGTATATGCTCCTCTTGGTGCAAAAATATAACAAGAGGTCCTGCAACAAGGCTGCAGCCATCGACACTTTTGAAATGTCAAACATTTGGCAACAGAAGCAGGCAAAAGTGAAGGTGATCCTTTAATCTGTGTTTCTTAGGGCTTTGCAGTAACTATAATAGATTTATAAAGAAGTTTTATGAAGAACTGTAACTAACCTTTGTTGTTAATCAAACTATCCTCTTTGGTATCCAAGGTAGAGCTGTTTGTTTTTGTTTTTTTTTAAATGGCTTTGGGCTCTGGCAGTTTGGTTTTAATCCTTAGTGAATTGGACCCTAAATACACAAGGACTAATAGACCAAAAAGGCACACCAAGAAACAATCAAAGATTACTTAAAAAAACTACCACAGAATACAAGACAAGAGAAGATACAGAATCTGATCAGAGTAAAATACAAAGTAAAAGATAACTAAGCAAAACATAGTAGTATGGTATTGGTGTTCAGTTGTTCACCTTTTCTGCTTATCATGAACTGGCCATAATGATATAAGTTTAAATATAAGGTGCTTTAAAAATGCTGTACACCACATCAGGCCAAAGGTGTAAGTTAAAGAAGATGATAAATACTTTTGTGTATTAGAAAACTTGTGAAAAATTTGAGTTTACATTACATACATTTTGTTTTCCAGATGAACCCAGAAAAGTACACTTACATATTGGGTATAATTAATGACTGCCATCATTGGACTTTGACGGTACTATTTTTTTCTCATGATTGCACTGATATTTTTATGCAGTTATGTTTCTAAAACATTTATGCTGTTTGAAAATGAGAAACTACATACTGTTTAAAGGGATAGTTCACCCAAAAATGAAAATTATGTCATTAATGACTCACCCTCATGTCGTTCCAAACCCGTAAGACCTCCGTTCATCTTCGGGACACAGTTTAAGATATTTTAGATTTAGTCCGAGAGCTTTCTGTCCCTCCATTGAGAATGTATGTACGGTATACTGTCCACGTCCAGAAAGGTAATAAAAACATCTTCAAAGTAGTCCATGTGACATCAGAGGGTCCGTTAGAATTTTTTTGAAGCATCGAAAATACATTTTGGTCCAAAAATATCAAAAACTACGACTTTATTCAGCATTGACTTCTCTCTCCCGGGTCTGTTATGAGCGCGTTCACAACACTGCAGTTTAGTGATATCCGGTTCGCGAACGAATCACTCGATGTAACCGGATCTTCTTGAACCAGTTCACCAAATCGAACTGAATCGTTTGAAACGGTTCGCGTCAAACAATAAGCATTAATCCACAAATGACTTAAGCTGTTAACTTTTTTAACATGGCTGACACTCCCTCTGAGTTCAAATAAACCAATATCCCGGAGTAATTCATTTACTCAAACAGTACACTGACTGAACTGCTGTGAAGAGAAAACTGATGAACACGAGCCGAACCAGATAACGAACGAAACATTGACTCGTTCTCGAGTCAAGAACCGGTTGCATCGGTTTTCGGATCACCGGTAGTGATGGGAAGTGCTGCTCTTCTCCGCGAACCGGTTCTTTCGGACAGTTTGATTCAATAAACCGGTTGCCGAAAACGGTTCACCAGTTCTTTTGCGCTCGACGTAATGACTTCATTGGCGATGATTGCCCTTGATTCAAGCCTTCGGTTTACCCGCGCTCATAACATTAGCACAGAATCAGTTCAGAATCAATCATCAAAAGAACCAGTTCGGTTCAGACGCGCTGTGTGCCAGTCTGAATCACGCATGCGCAGTATCATCAGCTCCTCGCTTCTCGAACTGGACGCGTCCGACAGAAACGGTTCTAGACTCGAGAACGAGTCAATGTTTCGTTCATTATCTGGCTTGGTTCAGTCAGTGTACTGTTTGAGTAAATGAATTACTCCGGGATATTGGTTTATTTGAACTCAGAGGGAGTGTCAGCCATGTTAAAAAAGTTAACAGCTTAAGTCATTTGTGGATTAATGCTTATTGTTGACGCGAACCGTTTCAAACGATTCAGTTCGATTTGGTGAACTGGTTCAAGAAGATCCGGTTACATCGAGTGATTCGTTCGCAAACCGGATATCACTAAACTGCAGTGTTGTGAACGCACTGACAACAGACCCGGGAGAGAAGTCAATGCTGAATGAAGTCGTAGTTTTTGATATTTTTGGACCAAAATGTATATTCGATGCTTCAAAAAGTTCTACCGGACCCTCTGATGTCACATGGACTACTTTGAAGATGTTTTTATTACCTTTCTGGACGTGGACAGTGTACCGTACATACATTCTCAATGGAGGGACAGAAAGCTCTCGGACTAAATCTAAAATATCTTATACTGTGTTCCGAAGATGAACGGAGGTCTTACGGGTTTGGAACGACATGAGGGTGAGTCATTAATGACATAATTTTCATTTTTGGGTGAACTATCCCTTTAAATATATGTCAAAGTTTTGATGTGTACATACTATTTGATAACGCCAAGACATGTTTAAGTAACGTTAACTATAAAAGTACTAACAGTTAGCTAGATAACAGCTAGGTGCACATGTAAAGCTACATGTGGACTGTCGTTGGCAAGGTAGTTTACACGCTACCCACTAGCCAGTCTATGCTAACTTGGCAAGAAATACCATTTGAAATACATTTAACATTGACCATAGAGGCACAGAACAGTGTTGCGGCATAAGATTGCCCTTCAGAGATGCCAGAGCTGTTGCTCTAATTATCATTGCCCGTTCTGCGGACCAGATGTGTTCAAACCCACCATGGAACTTCATGTGGTGGAGAATCATGTCTGCAACCGCTTATCTTTGGCAGTGCAGCATGAAGGGAAGTTGGCATTTATTTTTTAGTCATTGTTAATATTATTTTACTGACTTTAACGGTTGCTCATTAGCCTAATTTGTTAAATTTCTTATTAGTAATAACTTTCTAAATCCTATATCAACCTCGACAAGTTAATGATACAAGGATAGACATGAAATGTTTCTTTTAATTCTTTCAAGTAACTACATAAATTATTCTGTTCACACTTTAGATTAGGGTCCAATTCTAACTGTTAACTATTTTGCCTCAATGTACTCCTAATTACTGCTTAGTAATACTTAGTAAAGTAGTTGTTAAGTTTAAGAATTGGTTAGTATTAAGTATTTAGAATAAGGTCTTGAAGAATAAGACATTAATATGTGCTTTTTAAGTAATAATAAACAGGCAATATCCCAGCAATATTCATGCTTATACACAACTAGTTTATTGTGAGAATTGGACAAAGTATTTAAAGTGAGAAGGGTATATAAAAAGCATGCATTTTAAGGTTAGACTTTAAATGCTGATGTTAAACCCACTATTTAATTGTGTATAAATGTTCTACAGTCTATACACAGTGTTAAGTCCAATTACATATGAAGTAACTGTTATTAAATTACAGTAACTAGTAACTAGTTACACCAAACACTGCTCTCAGTATACTGGTCTTTGTATTCCTTTTACAGGGAGTATGTGGTTTTTATTCAGTCTTGACTTCACCTGGGTCCCAATCACCCTGTTATTTACTTCACAATGAAAACAGACTGGCCATTATCTTTGGGTTTTTTTATTTTTTATATAACCCACTTCAAACATGCATGATCAGAACAAAGACAGATCAATTAAAAAACTGGGCACTGGGGCCAATATCTTCATATTTCTTCTTTTTGTTTGCTTACAGTTGCCAGCATCTGTTCTGGAGGACATTTTTATCGATGTTGTTCTCCAGGAGGGTGACGAGGCAATTCTGACACTGGCCCTTGTGTGCACTCACTTCAGAGACCTTGTGACAAAAGAAGCCTTCAGAAGAAGAGCCCATTTTCTTTGGCCTGACAGAAAGTGTTCCCTAGTAGTTTTTGCATACCTTATGTATTTTTAAAAAAATCATAAGAAATTCTCATGTTATTTGCTTCAACGGCCGGTTAATGAATTCCAGCCTTGTGGATTTTTGAATGTGTGTACTTTTACTTGTCTACAGGTGTCACAAATTGGAGTGCTTTCTCCTCATGCTACAAGGCGGAGTTCTACAAAATGTACAGACTGGAAAATTGTATGCAGTGTGGAGACATATTCAAAAACTGTATTCCAGGTATGCAGTGTTAGTTGTCAGAGGTGTCAAGTAACGAAGTACAAATACTTCGTTACATTACTTAAGTAGAAATTTTGGATATCTATACTTTACTTGAGTAATTATTTTTCAGCCGACTTTTTACTTCTACTCCTTACATTTTCACGCAGTTATCTGTACTTTCTACTCCTTACATTTTAAAAATAGGGTTCGTTACTCATTTCGGCTTGTTTTCATTCCGGCTTGTCATCATTCCAAAAAAAAAAAAAAAAACACCTATCCAGATAAATCGCGCCATCCGGATGAAGTGAAGTTGATTGTGGTTGGATGAGAAGTATAAACATATACCATTCCGACACCCCTATTGGTTTGTACGCGATCCATCGCACCTGCACATGACACAGATCACATCACACTCCAGTAAGGGCATAGCCAGTGTTGGGTTCGTATATCAAAAAATATATTTCTTAAAAGTAGGGTTGGGGTATGGAACCGGTATGCACCGAACCGAATAAGGACACAGATTTCGGTGCCTCTTAAACGCCTGAGCGATCGATTGAAATGTTTGTCCTGGTTCTCCGATATGTAGGCCTACACAAGAAGCATGGGCGTCGCTAGGCTTTTTTTATAGGGGCTATAGCATTTAGCTCCATAAACTGTACTCAAATTCGCGATCGCCTCAGAGTCAGTCCCCTTAAATTTCATATGAAAAAGGCGGCAGACCGGTCTACTCTCCGTCTTTCAGCGCGCTCTTCAATCCACAGACGGCGGTGGAGCAGCGCGAGCGCACTTAAACAGAAACAGAGGACACAAGGTGTGTGTTTATCGATAGATTGTTAGAATATCTGTATCTGTGCAGTTCTTTGTCATAAATACAGTTTACAAAAGGTCACGAGGGAGCAGTCGGTTTCTGTAAAGTTTTCGCTTGTCACCGCTCATCACAACAAAGCTGTTTCCTCCAGCGACAATCTAGCCCTTAACACATATAAACGAACGCATACTTCAATTGTACTTATTTAAATATACTGAATTAAATCATACGTACTTTATACATACACTACTGTGTAAAAGTCTTAGGCACGTTAGTGTTTTCACCCCAAAGAATGGTGTTCGGACAGTTATATATATATTTTGCTGTAGTGTGTCAGTAGAAAATCAGTTTACATTTCCAAACATTCATTTTGCCGTTGTCAGACTGCTTGTGCATTCAAAATCACACTAGATTATTATTAAAATTAATGGCAAACTGATATTTCCTACTGACACACTACAGCAAAAGATATAAATAAATGGCTTAAACCCCTTTTTGGGGGTTAAAATACTAATGTGCCTAAGACTTTTGCACAGTACTGTACTTTACAAACGACATTGTTGCTACTTTATAAAGAATGACCATACAGTCATTCGCAGAACTGATTAAAGACAGTGACAGACACCACTCATTTTAACTAAATATCAGAGTGATTGACAGAGATACAGTAGAAACATTATGTGTGCTTTTGTATTAAATAATGACCCAGATTGTGAAATACATTTATTAGCCTTAGAGTAAGGGAAGCACAACTTGGCAAATGAGAGCATCCAAGGTGAAAGCTATGGATTTATTTTAAATATTTGTAATGTTCTTTATTGTTAATCCAGTTTTTTTTTTTTTGTGGCTCTTTTTTTAAGTATCGTTTCAGGCACCGTTTAGGCACCGGTACCATTTTAAAAGTATCGAAATGGCACCGGACCCTACTTAAAATTTATTTTTTCTCAACTACTGGCTCATTTATCAAATGGGTGCTTTCTCTTCATCCTCCGCAAATTAAGCTACCGTAGGTAGTCCGGTAACTAGACGTTTAAATAAATTAGCGTTTGCGATTGACAACGCGATTGACAAAGTGAAAGTCGTGACATTTGCCAAGTATGGTAACCCATACTCGGAATTGGCGCTCTGCATTTAACCCATCCAAGTGCACACACACAGCAGTGAGAAGTGAACACACCGTGAACACCCCCCATGGAGCAGTGGGCAGCTATATATCCAGCGCCCAGGGAGCAACTGGGGGTTCAGTGCCTTGCTCAAGGGCACTTCAGCCATGAGTATTGAGGGTGGAAGAGAGCGCTGTTCATTCACTCCCTCCCACCTACAACTCCTACCAGCACCGAGACTCGAACATGCGACCTTCTGGTTACAAGTCCAACTCTCTAACCATGTAGCGAATACAGGAAGCTATCGATCAAGAAGGTATTAGGATTATGAAGTATTTTTCATTTTTTATTTTTTGATTAATTACTTGGATTAATCATTCATTTTGACAGCACTAATGTTTATTGTAAATAGACAACCATACAAGGGTAATTGTTACCAAGCCTGCCCTGGGTACACCAATTTTCTTGTTCATTGCCCTCGCAGATTCCTGCAGCTAAGCTTGGATGTACATTAAATACATTCCATTAAAGGTTATTGATGACATGCCTCTGAAGTTTGACTTTTTGCACAATTACAATACTTATAGACAACTAGTCATCATATCTCTAGTTCTTTAATGTATTTGCATTGTACTAAAGTGCGTTCATTTTCAATGGGCATATATGCGGCTGAAACAGGTAATCTAGTGCATCCCAAATTTTTCAACATGAATATTTTAATATAACATTATAGTCATAATGGCCTATAGCCTTTAGAAAAATGTTTTTTTGAGGAGGTGGGGTAGTGCACAATAGGCCCCTGTGGCGTGGCCTACGCTTTTTGTTCTTAATGGCATTTTTTTCCCTTACATTACTTTTACTTTTATACTTTAAGTAGTTTTGAAACCAGTACTTTTACACTTTTACTTGAGTAAAAAGCTTGAGTTGATACTTCAACTTCTACAAAAGTCTTTTTAAACCCTAGTATCTATACTTCTACTTGAGTAATGAATGTGAATACTTTTGACACCACTGTTAGTTGTTGCCATGGGGTGTTTTGCTTTCAGTGATGAATTAAAACATTACAAAAATAATGAACATTGGAATATAAATGTTCTTCTTTCTTTGCTAACCTGTAGGATATGTGTCGAGGAAGAAGAGGGGAACTCGACACCCACCCAGGCTTCTGCAGCGAGTTCTGCCAAATCTGTGCTGACCTTCTTTGAGTGTTATGTGCATGTAGTGCTATAGATGCAAACTCCTCACCTTTCAGTGACAACTCACTTTTTTGAGGTTGAAATGGGTCACCTATGAGATTTGCATGGATCCAATGAGAGTTGATCTTACAAGGATACTTGGTGATCTTACGAGGGTAAATAAAGTACTGGAAATAGTATTTTCTTTATTCTTTACTTCAAAAACTGTCTAAAAAGGTAATACTTTATGTATTTGAGGTCTGAGGTGTGGGAATGGTGAAGAGAGAGAGAGGGCAAAGATTTTGCATTTTAGCTCTGCATTGCCGTCTAATCAACTTATATTGTCTTACTGAAAATAGCCGGCATAGCACTTCATCTTTTACATTATGGGATTTTGATTATATGTTAGTCACATGCAGTTTTCTATTAATGTTCATGATCAGTGGATGAAAGCACACCTATTTTCTACTTGATAAGAAAATATGTAGTAGACATTTGCAATTTAGAAAAAAGTGTAGAATACCCCAAAATAAGAAAAACAAAACTTTTAATTGATACATTTTACTAAGGTAAAAGAATATTACAGTGTAGATAAAGATAGATAAATCACTTGAATTGTGTATTTTATTTATTTAATATCAAAACGTTCCTGGCCACTGAAAAAGGACACTTTTATGGCTTTTTCTGGACTTGCTGGCTATGAAGACACTGGCGTTTGGCACAATCTGCACCAACTGCCAGGGCTTCCCCAGAACCTCAGTCACAGAGATGAAATGGGAAATAAAGCTTCTCTTCATGCAGTGGATCGACACACAAGAGGTTAAGAAGTGCTCAACAATGCACAAGGTGTATGATGGTGATACCGTCTTGAGGCGTCCCGAGGGTGTTTGGGAAAGGTGCCAGATCCCAATTTCAGCGAAAGTGAAGGACTATAATAAATATACGGGAGGATATTTGGATACTATAATGTCTTGCACAAATTTTTGTTTATTTATTTTGTTGACATTTCTGTGGAAAACAGTTTTTCTATCCACCAGCATCTGTCAGAAGCTCAGAATAAAAGTCTTCTCAGCCAAAAGAAATTTGGAAAGACTTGTGTGTGAGCTGGCCACACAGTCCAGCACCTCAGATGCCCCAGTGCCATCCACATCTGCCAAATCAGTGGGAGAGTGGTGCTACTTCTTGGAGTTTAGTAGCTTTGTTTAAAATTAAATGCAAGGACTGCTCCCTCAATCTGCCATTTTGCTTATACATTACATGAAATGGGTCAAGCTAGATGATAAATATTTTGAACAGTCAAGTGTAACACATTGTAAAAATCTTATTTAATTGGTAATAAGTCACTTTAAATAATTTGGGTTTATGGCGTAAACCTGGAGACTTCAGAAAACACATTGCCTCCCTCCAGTTAAGTAACTTTTGTTTAGAAGGTAATACAAAGAAAATTCTCTTTTTTTTTATTTGCTGCCAAATCAAACAAATCAAATTTAAAGAAATTACTATTTGTTAATTGTAAAATTTTAAACAAACACAATAAAAAATACTAAATTTTGAGGGTTTTCTGTTAAATGAGACCATTTTCATCAGTTTACGCCAATGTATATGTGTAGGGCACTCTTTTAAATGAAGGCATACCTTGTTCTTCAGAAGTCAGAAATGGAGACACTTGAAGACACCATTGCCTCCTTTTGGTTAAAGGTTATTTAAAGAAAAAAATTTTTCCCCTGTTTATTGCCACCTATTGGAATCAAAAGAAACTTTCTGCCAAAAAGGTCCTAAATAACTGACTCTCAAAAAAAAAAAGACAAAAATCTGAATTCTTACGATCAAAAAAACAAATATGCCCCAGAGATGTTATTAAAAATAATTAATTTAAATGCATTTACAAGGCAGAAAAACACTGCAGCTGCTGCAAAATTGTAATAATTTAATAAATTTAATAATTTAATAATTTATACAGTTTCAAAGCTCAAGAAAACACGTTTAATTATTTTAAGTTATATATATTAAAACGTATCTATATGTATAAATTATCATTTAAAGTTCAAAATTAATTGCTAGCTCATGTATTAATTATATGATTTTGGGATTTTCCTTAGTTGTCAGTTATAATCATCAAAATTAAAAGAAATAAACATTTGAAATATATCAGTCTGTGTGTAATGAATGAATATAATATACAAGTTTCACTTTTTGAATGGAATTAGTGAAATAAATCAACTTTTTGATGATATTCTAATTATATGACCAGCACCTGTAAATCTGTGTCCAAAGCGTTTCAGAAAGCATTTACATTGGGTCTTTTCACAATCGGATAGACTTCCAATCAGAGAAAAAACAGGGAGTGACCAAGTGTTAACAGTTCTAACAAATTTTCAAGTGCTATGGGAGGGGGTTAAAGCATTTCAGAAAAAGGCTGGAACATAAAATAAGATCCAGATTGAAATCCTGATGTCAAGTCCAGATGAAAAACATAGGAATTTTTTCATTAAAGATGAATCAAACAATGCAGTAGGGCTGGGACAATAAATCGATGCATCGCAAATCAAGAAATTATTCTGCATCAATTCTGAGATTATCGGAATGCATCGCGATTCTCTCTCGAATCGATTCTGAGCCTAGTTTTGAACAGCAGATGGCACTGTGTGCTTTAGAAACCGCCATATTCTGCTTGCTTCCAGTTCCTTACACACACACCGCTTGAACCTAAAATAATCATTCATAAAGTTCGAAAAGGCTGAAACGGAATTACTAGGATGGTTGCAGTGGGCTGTGTTTACGTTAATCTCGCATCATAAAAGCCGATGTGCAAGTACATTTAAACAGATTACTCAGCCGAACGCACAATCGCTCTTCTTTGTGAGCGTTTGAGTGTGCGGTTAAAAACTAGCCTACAGCGCCATCTGCTGTTAAAAACTAAGCTCAGAATCGATTCCAGAGAGAATCACGATGCATTCCGATAATCTCAGAATCGATCCACAAATCGCGCGATGCATCGATTTATTGTCCCAGCCCTACAATGCAGTGCAATTAATTCATTAACTCGTTCAGTTTCTCCTTTTATTTACAGTAAATCATCTATGTTGCGGCATTTCACAGCAAAAGTTGTAACAAACACCTCTACACAATCAAAATGAACTTTGCACCGATGCATATTTTCTGGTGCCATTTTAAACTACCAAGCCATCTAAAACCCTTTCCACACAAAGAGCAGAAATAAAGTCTGGCGTATGCATGTCTTCTCAGGTGTATCCGCAAGTGTGCTGGCAAAAGAAAGTTTTTATTACACAGAAACGGTCTTCCTCCAGAGTGAGCGCGCAGGTGGTTCTCCCCAACCTTCCCGTAACACTCTGAATCCTTGACTTTCTGTCCAGAGTGAGTTTGCGCGTGACGTTTCAGGTCTCTCTGATACGTGAAGCTCTTCTCACACTGGACACACGTGTAAGGCTTCTCTCCGGTGTGAATTCTCCTGTGGATTTCAAGGTTCGCTTGGTTTGAGCAGGTCTTTCCACAGTGTTCGCACATGAAAGGCTTCTCTCCAGCGTGAGCTATTATTACATGATCCTTAAGGAGATTTTTGTCGCTGAACCTCGTTCCACACTGACGACACTTAAAACACTTCTCTCTGGTGTGAATCCTCACGTGGTACTCGAGCGATTCTTTACGCATGAACTTATTTCCGCACTGATCGCATGTAAAAGGCTTGCCTCCGGCGTGACGTCTCATGTGGGCTTTAAGGCCTTCTTTGCTTGAGAAGCTCTTCTCACATGGTTTGCAGATGTAAGGGCTTTCCCCGGGGAGTTCTCATGTGCACTTTAAGGCTTCCTCTGCGTGTGAAACTCGCTCTGCACAGCACACACGAGTACGGTCTCTCTCCGGTGTGAACTCCCGTGTGGACTTTAAGGTTTCCTTTTCTAGCGAAACTCCTTCCACACTGTTGGCAGGTGAATTCACTTCCAGTCTCGGTGATCTGAGCCGTGGTCTTTTAGGTCTGCGAGCAGCTAATAGAGTTTTCTTCAGTTATGAACCCGTTATGTTTCTCATACTGACATTTCTTTTCCATTTCATCATGTTCTCGACTCTCCTCTTTCAGTGGCATCGGGTCTAAAGGGAAAAAAATACTAGTAGAGACCAGTTTCATGGTGCAAAGCAACAGACATCAAAACTGGTGCTTCCTGTAACCCCAGAACCTCTTCTCGATTTTGTTTTAAGTCCCAAAAACCTTTAAGCTGGCAGATATTAAACCTTTTTTTGTCATGTTTCAGGTCTTGGAGTCTTTTCCTATTCCACTCATCTCACTCTAGAACTAAAAGTAAACGATTTTATCATGTTAATAACAATCATGGTACGCAAAATATGCTGCAAATGCTTTTGAAACTTCACACAGAAAGTGCTCCTTTATTAAGAAAAAAAAAAAAAAAAAAAAACTATATTGCCAATTTAATTATATACTGACCATATTTTCCTAAATTGGTCGACCTTCTAACTGATATGGAGACTGTGGATTAAAAAAATGCAATATGACAAAATATTCACTAAACGGGGGATTTGTGTAGTTTCTGCAAAGTAAGGAGCTGTTCACACAGAACACATCCTCGCATATTAAAATTGTGAAACATAAACAATTTAATTTTGACTTTATTTCCATGTTTAACAAATTTTCTTGAAATAGAACAACTTTTTTCTTAAAATTCAATTTATTCTCAACATTTTATTTCAAAATTTTTCTCAAAATTTAATTTTGTTTAATTTTATTTTATTTTGGGCCAGTTGCTTGGGCCCTAATCCTCTTTCGTAGATAACTCAAATCTAACAGTTTGCTTTATACAACAACAACAACAACAACAACAACAAAAAGAGCTTTTCATATACTGTTTCATAATTAAGTAACAGAAAAAATAGTTTCATTGTTTGAAGTTCAGAAGTAGACACTGGGTCTACTTGTTCAGGCGATCTCTGTGTAATTTTTCCAAACTTAATGTGTGACGTTGTAATAATGAACGCCAGCTTTGAGAATGAAACCCACCCTGTGTGTTCCTCAGTATCTTCTTGTTTGACTCTGAAAGTGTCTACAATCTTCACGTCTTCACTCTCCTCTTTAATAACTGCCATCTCTGTAACAGGATCTCAGCAGGAGTCTCTCCTCTGTTCACACATGATTAAGAGGAGATTAATTAACAGAAAGATGAATGAAATCTGAACTGAATCTCTGGATGAGTCAGAATCGGCTCCCTGCTTCAGTGATCTGTCGAGAGTCAGTTCAGCGTGAAGTGATTCAGAACAGAGAGTCATTTGATTCAGTTGACTCGGAGCTTCACTCAGCGACTGAATTCGTGTTTATTATGAACTGATTCACAATATAAAGAGAGAAATAAGACGCAGCTTCTCTGTTCACTTACTCACCTGCGCCCTACTTTCACAAAACAGCACGTTTTAACGTTAGATAAAGCATTTCAATGCTACTTCCAATAATGATAAATTAACTATAGTTTGCTTGTAAAACTATACAAGTCACTAAACCATTTACATCGATTTAAACAGTTTAAATGAATTAAGATTCAAACCGTTCTTCAGCCGAATCACAGACGCAGAAGCGCGGCGCTGCTTTATGACGTCACACCAACACGCCAAAATAAAAGTCCCTAAGCACATTCCGTCGCTCGAGTTCTTCACAGTCTCTTGGAGTGACTAGAGTAGCTTCAAACTGGAAATATAACACAACATATTGCTTGTAGGGACTAAAGAGAAACATCTTATAATTTTGAGCCCTAAACATACTTATCCAATGTCAAAATGACAAAGAAATCAGAGAAGAGTTTATTTACAATACCACACAACAGATACAAAAAACTATTACTTGACAAAAACCTTCCATTGTTTTATTTCATATTTATTTAATAATACTAATGAATTGATTATTCCTTGTGCTGAAACAAAACATTTAATAAATTACCGGTTTAGTGTATTATCCATTTCTATATTTGTAAAATGGATTTAATTATTCAGGTGTGATTGTGTGGATTTACACTGCTGTTACTTTATTCTGCAGCTATAACGTGAGGAAAACTTTAAGGTCTTTTTTTTTAGGATTTAAACCCTACGCAGGTATAAATAACGACTTTATACAACACGTCCTCTCCTCCTCCTCAGCATAGCACCATTTTAGCAATTCTGAGCAGTATGCAGGTGGCATACGCTCTTCTGTGTCAGCCGCGCCACAAGGATGCGTTTATTACGTGTATTTTTGAAAGACAACAGCGCATCGACGCAGCGCGGCTGACACAGAAGAGCGTACACCATCTGTGTACTGCTCAGAATTGCTAAAATGGCGCTACGCTGATTACTACTCTCATAGTTTTTCTAACGCGTTTTATTCGTGTTTGTAGTTCTGGAACGAATCTTTCACCAAAGCGTGATGGATTGTGGGCAATTTTAGTCATCAGAGTGTGCATGGATCCACACTTCAAAAATAGACCTGAAATAGTAGACCACCCGGGGACTTTTGGCATACTGGTTTCATCATACTATGCTTTGGGACACACTTATTCTAATCTCACATACTATTTACTATATACACCATCAACATTAATACGCACTGTGAGTTTCTTTCTTCTGTTAAACACAAAATAGGATCTTTTGAAGAACGTAGGTAACCAAACGTTTGCTGGTCTCCTTTATTATGGAGACAAATTCTTATGGAAGTCAATGGAGAGCAGAAACTGTATCAGGGTTAATATTCTTCACACTTAAAAGGTGAAAATGTGTGTCTGCATTGGCCGGGAATCGAACCCGGGCCTCCCGCGTGGCAGGCGAGAATTCTACCACTAAACCACCAATGCTGATGACGAAAGAGTGGCGCCACCTGCTGGACTCAAGCTGCACACTTCAGCTGAACGGCCCTGAACCGTCTCCCATTCATTCTCAATGGTAGCGCTAAACCACTACGGGTGCGATATTCTTTCGGCCGCTAACGCGCTCGTGGCGCTCTTCCGTGTTTCGGCAAGTTTGAATTCGACATTTCTATCCCGACTCGGAGAATGAAAACACAGTAATAAACAATAAAAGAAGAAGAAGACGGCGGATCGTCTCGGTTGTTAAATTCAACGCATTCCCAGCTCATCTATCAAAGGTAAGATACTTTATGTGACAACAGTTTACGATTTATCACCGTTAGTGCTGAAATCACATTAATAAACTTTGTTCATTTCCAATCTTTACCCTGTCGAGGTTTATTTATTATAGTTCAGCGTAGGTCTGTTTGTTTGCACGCCAAATTATGAATGAACATAGCTGTGATTTACATTTCTGTGTATTGTTTGTCGTTAACACATCATCTGTTGATTACAAGCTAAATTATGAATGGATGTAAGCATTAGTATCATTTTTGTAATGAGATTATATTTATTCCACAGTTCAAAACTGTTTTCTGACCATGGTTTTACTATAGTAACCTTATTTTAGTAGTAGAGTCACATTCACTATTGTTGTTATTGTATCGTGCTTCATATTTACAGTACAGTCATGAAAATATAAATGAATATCAATCTGCCAGGAACAGCAGGATTACTATAGTTTCACTCTAGTAACATAATGATTGTAATACATGTGTGTGTGTGTGTGTGTGTGCATACTGGAATGATTTCTTTGTGTAATAGTGCTGTTTTGTTGTTCTTGTGGAGAGTGTTTCTTCACTTTCTTCACTGTTATCATGTTTTCCTGAGACCCAAGAAGATCCTCGGTCAGATACAGCTGAATATTTAACACAATAATTAAAACAAGAAATATCTGCCATTTGGCAAAATAGTCAGCTTAATTGTGCAGGGCCGTGGGAAGAGGTTTTAAGTTGGGGGTGCTGTAGTAGTGGGAGGTGCATTTTTTGCGTGTCAGGTGGACACCTCTTAATAATGTCTAAGTCTAATAACAAAGTAAACACACACTAATAAGAATTAAACATATTTATACCAATCTTGTAACCAGACTCCGTTGCACATAGCAGACACGTACAAATAGCCAAGATAGTTAAACAGCTCCAAAAGGTTGTCGCGCACAGCGGACAAGAATATCCACAAAAGCAAATATTTTTAACAGCACATATAAGCCTACGTTATTTAAACTTATGGCTCTGTCAGGGCGCAGACACACACTCACAGAACACAGCTAATAAGAACATAAAAATAGCCTACGAATAATTAAAACGGTCCACATGCTGACAGCGCACACGAACATCTTAGTTTGTGCCGCAGACGCAGTTCAGAGAATCGGATCTGTTGGATTTACAACACATGAATTCATCCACTTCTCCCGAAATACATAAAAGTAAGTGGCTGGTGAACTGGGAGAAGAATAGAGTAAACTTTAAAGTTACTTACACGTGTATCTGATATGAATAAAACAACGTGTCTAATTATAATGGAAAGGATTAATATTGCCTCTTCCTTTGACATCAGTGTGTATTTTACAAACTCTAAATGTATTGTTTTTTTAGTACTTATATGTCTGAAACCTAAAATAAACAGTATGTGCTTGAAAACACTGAAAAGTTGTGATATATGACAGCTCTGAACCTATGCTCTGAACGCGCCTCTCTCTGGCTCAGCGCCAGCCAACACGTGAAAGCACATTTGAATTTAGCAGTTGATCACGTCATGCACTGGGACCAGCCTAGACTGATCACACCGGTGTGATCGTACGTACGTGCGAAAAGGTCAATAATTATTTAGTTGTGCTCAAAACCTCCTCGTGCATAAACTTCTTAGGTTAATAACAAACAGGAGGATTTAAAAAATGTTTTAATACGTTTATGTATTTATTTTTTTGCATCTGTCAGAGAGTGCTGTAATGTCTGCATTTTCCAACAGGGGTGCTGCAGCACCCCTACTTCCCACGGCCATGGAATTGTGTTACTTGCACCCGTAGTGGCTTAGCGCTACCATTGAGAATGAATGGGAGACGGTTCAGGGCCGTTCAGCTGAAGTGTGCAGCTTGAGGCCAGCAGGTGGCGCAGCTCTCTCATCATCAGCATTGGTGGTTCAGTGGTAGAATTCTCGCCTGCCACGCGGGAGGCCCGGGTTCGATTCCCGGCCAATGCAGACACACATTCTCACCTTTTAAGTGTGGAAAAAAGTAAACCCCGATACAGTTTCTGCTCTCCATTGACTTCCATAAGAATTTGTCTCCATAATAAAGGAGACCAGCAAACGTTTGGTTACCTACGTTCTTCAAAAGATCCTATTTTGTGTTTAACAGAAGAAAGAAACTCACCCTGCGTCTCAATGTTCATACTATCCATCCTAAATAGTATGTGAGATTAGAATAAGTGTGTCCCAAAGCATAGTATGATGAAACCAGTATGCCAAAAGTCCCCGGGTGGTCTACTATTTCAGGTCTATTTTTGAAGTGTGGATCCATGCACACTCTGATGACTAAAATTGCCCACAATCCATCACGCTTTGGTGAAAGATTCGTTCCAGAACTACAAACACGAATAAAACGCGTTAGAAAAACTATGAGCGTAGTAATCAGCGTAGCGCCATTTTAGCAATTCTGAGCAGTACACAGATGGTGTACGCTCTTCTGTGTCAGCCGCGCTGCGTCGATGCGCTGTTGTCTTTCAAAAATACACGTAATAAACGCATCCTTGTGGCGCGGCTGACACAGAAGAGCGTATGCCACCTGCATACTGCTCAGAATTGCTAAAATGGCGCTACGCTGAGGAGGAGGAGAGGACGTGTTGAATAAAGTCGTTATTTATACCTGCGTAGGGTTTAAATCCTAAAAAAAAGACCTTAAAGTTTTCCTCACGTTATAGCTGCAGAATAAAGTAACAGCAGTGTAAATCCACACAATCACCTAAATAATTAAATCCATTTTACAAATATAGAAATGGATAATACACTAAACCGGTAATTTATTCAATGTTTTGTTTCAGCACAAGGAATAATCAATTCATTAGTATTATTAAATATATATGAAATAACACAATGGAAGGTTTTTGTCAAGTAATAGTTTTTTGTATCTGTTGTGTGGTATTGTAAATAAACTCTTCTCTGATTTCTTTGTCATTTTGACATTGGATAAGTATGTTTAGGGCTCAAAATTATAAGATGTTTCTCTTTAGTCCCTACAAGCAATATGTTGTGGTTATATTTCCAGTTTGAAGCTACTCTAGTCACTCCAAGAGACTGTGAAGAACTCGAGCGACGGAATGTGCTTAGGGACTTTTATTTTGGCGTGTTGGTGTGACGTCATAAAGCAGCGCCGTGCTTCTGCGTCTGTGATTCGGCTGAAGAACTGTTTGAATCTTAATTCATTTAAACTGTTTAAATCGATGTAAATGGTTTAGTGACTTGTATAGTTTAACAAGCAAACTATAGTTAATTAATCATTATTGGAAGTAGCATTGAAATGCTTTATCTAACGTTAAAACGTGCTGTTTTGTGAAAGTAGGGCGCAGGTGAGTAAGTGAACAGAAAAGCTGCATCTCATTTCTGTCTCTATATCGTGAATCAGTTCATAATAAACACGAATTCAGTCGCTGAGTGAAGCTCCGAGTCAACTGAATCAAATGACTCTCTGTTCTGAATCACTTCACGCTGAACTGACTCTCGACAGATCACTGAAGCAGGGAGCCGATTCTGACTCATCCAGAGATTCAGTTCAGATTCATTCATCTTTCTGTTAATTAATCTCCTCTTAATCATGTGTGAACAGAGGAGAGACTCCTGCTGAGATCCTGTTACAGAGATGGCAGTTATTAAAGAGGAGAGTGAAGACGTGAAGATTGAAGACACCTTCAGAGTCAAACAAGAAGATACTGAGGAACACACAGGGTGGGTTTCATTCTCAAAGCTGGCGTTCATTATTACAACGTCACACATTAAGTTTGGAAAAATTACACAGAGATCGCCTGAACAAAACAATTATGTTGTGTAACATTAGACCCAGTGTCTACTTCTGAACTTCAAACAATGAAACTATTTTTTCTGTTACTTAATTATGAAACAGTATATGAAAAGCTCTTTTTGTTGTTGTTGTTGTTGTTGTTGTTGTATAAAGCAAACTGTTAGAGTTGAGTTATCTACGAAAGAGGATTAGGGCCAAGCAACTGGCCCAAAATAAAATAAAATTAAACAAAATTAAATTTTGAGAAAAATTTAGAAATAAAATGTTGAGAATAAATTGCATTTTAAGAAAAAAGTTGTTCTATTTCAAGAAAATTTGTTAAACATGGAAATAAAGTCAAAATTAAATTGTTTATGTTTCACAATTTTAATATGCGAGGATGTGTTCTGTGTGAACAGCTCCTTACTTTGCAGAAACTACACAAATCCCCCGTTTAGTGAATATTTTGTCATATTGCATTTTTTTAATCCACAGTCTCCATATCAGTTAGAAGGTCGACCAATTTAGGAAAATATGGTCAGTATATAATTAAATTGGCAATATAGTTTTTATTTTATTTTTTTTTCTTAATAAAGGAGCACTTTCTGTGTGAAGTTTCAAAAGCATTTGCAGCATATTTTGCGTACCATGATTGTTATTAACATGATAAAATCGTTTACTTTAAGTTCTAGATCGAGATGTGTGGAATAGGAAAAGACTCCAAGACCTGAAACGTGACAAAAAGAAAGGTTTAATATCTGCCAGCTTAAAGCTCAAAACAATATCGAGAAGAGATCCTGAGGTTACAGGAAGCACCAGTTTTGATGTCTGTTGCTTTGCACCATGAAACTGGTCTCTACTAGTATTTTTTTCCCTTTAGACCCGATGCCACTGAAAGAGGAGAGTCGAGAACATGATGAAATGGAAGAGAAATGTCATTATGAGAAACATAACGGGTTCATAACTGAAGAAAACTCTATTAGCTGCTCGCAGACTGAAAAGACCACGGCTCAGATCACCGAGACTGGAAGTGAATTCACCTGCCAACAGTGTGGAAGGAGTTTCGCTAGAAAAGGAAACCTTAAAGTCCACACGGGAGTTCACACCGGAGAGAGACCGTACTCGTGTGTGCTGTGCAGAGCGAGTTTCACACGCAGAGGAAGCCTTAAAGCGCACATGAGAACACACCCCGGAGAAAGCCCTTACATCTGCAAACCATGTGAGAAGAGCTTCTCAAGCAAAGAAGGCCTTAAAGCCCACATGAGACGTCACGCCGGAGGCAAGCCGTTTACATGCGATCAGTGCGGAAATAAGTTCACACGCAAAGAATCGCTCGAGTACCATGTGAGGATTCACACCAGAGAGAAGTGTTTTAAGTGTCGTCAGTGTGGAACGAGGTTCAGCGACAAAAATTCTCCTTAAGGATCATGTAATAATAGCTCACGCTGGAGAGAAGCCTTTCATGTGCGAACACTGTGGAAAGACCTGCTCAAACCAAGCGAACCTTGAAATCCACAGGAGAATTCACACCGGAGAGAAGCCCTTCACCTGCCCTCAGTGTGGAAAGAGCTTCACAGCCAAAGGAAACCTCCAGACTCACATACGGATTGAGAAGACATGCATAAGCCAGACCTTATTTCTGCACTTTGTGTGGAAAGAGTTTTAGATGGCTTTGGTAGTTTAAAATGGCACCAGAAAATATGCATCTGTGTGTAGAGGTGTTTGTTACAACTTTTGCTGTGAAATGCGGCATCGTAGATGATTTACTGTAATTAAAAGGAGAAACTGAATGAGTTAATGAATTAATTGCACTGCATTGTAGGGCTGGGACAATAAATCGATGCGTTGCGCGATTTGTGGATCGATTCTGAGATTATCGGAATGCATCGTGATTCTCTCTGGAATCGATTCTGAGCTTAGTTTTTAACAGCAGATTGCGCTGTAGGCTAGTTTTTAACCGCACACTCAAACGCTCACAAAGAAGAGCGCTTGTGCGTTCGGCTGAGTAATCTGTTTAAATGTACTTGCACATCGGCTTTTATGATGCGAGATTAACGTAAACACAGCCCACTGCAAACATCCTAGTAATTCGTTTCAGCCTTTTCGAACTTTATGAATGATTATTTTAGGTTCAAGCGGTGTGTGTGTAAGGAACTGGAAGCAAGCAGAATATGGCGGTTTCTAAAGCACACAGTGCCATCTGCTGTTCAAAACTAGGCTCAGAATCGATTTGAGAGAGAATCGCGACGCATTCCGATAATCTCAGAATTGATGCAGAATAATTTCTTGATTTGCGATGCATCGATTTATTGTCCCAGCCCTACTTCATTGTTTGATTCATCTTTAATGACAAAATTCCTATGTTTTTCATCTTGACTTGACATCAGGATTTCAATCTGGATCTTATTTGTGTTCCAGCCTTTTTCTAAAATGCTTTAACCCCCTCCCCTAGCACTTGAATATTTGTTAGAACTGTTTACACTTGGTCACTCCCTGTTTTTTCTCTGATTGGAAGTCTATCCGATTGTGAAAAGACCCAATGTAAATGCTTTCTGAAACGCTTTGGACACAGATTTACAGGTGCTGGTCATATAATTAGAATATCATCAAAAAGTTGATTTATTTCACTAATTCCATTCAAAAAGTGAAACTTGTATATTATATTCATTCATTACACACAGACTGATATATTTCAAATGTTTATTTCTTTTAATTTCTATGATTAAAATCTGACAACTAAGGAAAATCCCAAAATCATATAATTAATACATGAGCTAGCAATTAATTTTTGAACTTTAAATGATAATTTATACATATAGATACGTTTTAATATATATAACTTAAAATAATTAAACGTGTTTTCTTGAGCTTTGAAACTATGAATTATTAAATTTAGTTGATTAATTAAAAAGTATTTTCTCAAAATTTTGCAGCAGCTGCAGTGTTTTTCTTCCTTGTAAATGCATTTAAATTAATTATTTTTAATAACATCTCTGGGGCATATTTGTTTTTTGATCGTAAGAATTCAGATTTTTGTCTCTAAGTTTCTTTTGATTCCAATAGGTGGCAATAAACAGGGGAAAAAATTTTTTCTTTAAATAACCTTTAACCAAAAGGAGGCAATGGTGTCTTCAAGTGTCTCCATTTCTGACTTCTGAAGAATAAGGTATGCCTTCATTTAAAAGAGTGCTCTACACATATGTAACGGGTTGAGAATCCGTAATGTTCAGTTTGGCTCATTGGAAGTAGATAACTTTTAATGTTTTCGTATATTTTAAATGGTAAGATACGCCCACTGGCATTAAACCGTGGCTTGACATTGAGTACACCTGTGCGGCGCAATCATGAAGGTGCGTCAGGTTTTAGTGGCGTGATTAAAAAGCCTGTGGAAGTGGGGCACTGTCATTCTTCTCTGTGCTGTGTAGTAACAGGCTGCTCATTTTGATTTGCGTTGCCCTCTCTGGAGTGTGTGTGTGAAGTGGCGAGCGCAGGTAGCATCAAGTTCACTATAGCTTAAGAAATTCCTACGAGGTGCGGCCCAAGAGCGCTAGCTGCTGTTTTGTTTCGTTTTGTTATATTTACTTGTGTCACTGTTTTACTGTACTGTTCGCACGACTGACGGCAGGGACGTCGCGGTTTTGAACCGCTGTATCCATTGAGCTCTTTAACGAGCCTTGCTCGTTATGAATTGAGATATTAGACAGGCGTGTTCCATGGGCTGTTATATCAAACTAACACGCTGGTAGCTGGGTCAGTTAAAAGTAGCTTCAACGGTCTTAAAATAGTAGTAAATGACGTTTTAGTAGTTTGTGTGTATACTACTTTTGTTTTCTTTTCTTCGTAATTACAAATTTATTTGCCAGTGTATATCCACATTGATTATTTGAACTGTGATATTGAAGCTTAACAGAAGTGGGAGGGTATTTGTTTTCTTTTGGTATTGTTTCCTTTTTTTTATTTTTTTGGTGATCACTTGTTTTAACCTTTGTTCACTGATTTGCTGTGTGGTTTGTCCCTCTCTGTTAAAGTGGGTTTATTATGGTCTCTTATTAACTGTGGGTATCTAATTGGTAATTTGTATGAGATCTATTTTTAGGATGTTTTAAATTAATGATTTTCCTTGTGCGGAATAAATTTTTGTATACTTTTTGGAAAGTCACGTCTCTGTCTTTGATGCAAATCGAACCAGCAAGGGTCCTTTTGTTGTAATTCTTTTTGGTTAAATTCTCTTGTTGTGGTATTTTTATTTATTTTTTTTATTATTTACTTTCCTAGGTGGAGCAGTAACCTAGGTGTCACACACGGGTCATTAAATATCCATACAAAGGTTACACATATACATTGGAGTAAACTGATGAAAATGGTCTCATTTAACAGAAAACCCTCAAAATGTAGTATTTTTTATTGTGTTTGTTTAAAATTTTACAATTAACAAATAGTAATTTCTTTAAATTTAATTTGTTTGATTTGGCAGCAAATAAAAAAAAAGAGAACTTTCTTTGTATTACCTTCTAAACAAAAGTTACTTAACTGGAGGGAGGCAATGTGTTTTCTGAAGTCTCCAGGTTTACGCCATAAACCCAAATTATTCAAAGTGACTTATTACCAATAAAATACGGTTTTTACAATGTGTTACACTTGAATGTTCAAAATATTTATCATCTAGCTTGACCCATTTCATGTAATGTATAAGCAAAATGGCAGATTGAGGGAGCAGTCCTTGCATTTAATTTTAAACAAAGCTATTAAACTCCAAGAAGTAGCAGTACTCTCCCAGTGATTTGGCAGATGTGGATAGCACTGGGGCATCTGAGGTGCTGGACTGTGTGGCCAGCTCAGACACATGTCTTTCCAAATTGCTTTTGGCTGAGAAAACTTTTATTCTGAGCTTCTGACAGATGCTGGTGGATAGAAAAACTGTTTTCCACAGAAATGTCAACAAAATAAATAAACAAAAATTTGTGCAAGACATTATAGTATCCAAATATCCTCCCGTATATTTATTATAGTCCTTCACTTTCGCTGAAATTGGGATCTGGCACCTTTCCCAAACACCCTCGGGACGCCTCAAGACGGTATCACCATCATACGCCTTGTGCATTGTTGAGCACTTCTTAACCTCTTGTGTGTCGATCCACTGCATGAAGAAAAGCTTTATTTCCCATTTCATCTCTGTGACTGAGGTTCTGGGGAAGCCCTGGCAGTTGGTGTAGATTGTCCCAAACGCCAGTGTCTTCATAGCCAGCAAGTCCAGAAAAAGCCATAAAAGTGTCCTTTTTCAGTGGCCAGGGACGATTTGATATTAAATAAATAAAATACACAATTCAAGTGATTTATCTATCTTTATCTACACTGTAATATTCTTTTACCTTAGTAAAATGTATCAATTAAAAGTTTTGTTTTTCTTATTTTGGGGTATTCTACACTTTTTTCTAATTTGCAAATGTCTACTACATATTTTCTTATCAAGTAGAAAATAGGTGTGCTTTCATCCACTGATCCGCGGGGTCTTAAAAAGTATTAAAAGTTGATAAATCAATTTAGAGAAAATTAAGGGCCTTAAAAAGTATTAAAAAGTCTTAAATGCCATTTACCAAAGTATTAAATTTGTATCATCTTTTCATTATGTGTATTTGTCCGAATAGTGGGGTTCTGTGTAGTTTATTTATGGAATCCCGCAAGATTTGACGTCATCTGTTAGCGCGCTCACTTACTGAATGCACTGCTGTGTGATAACGCGAGGCTTGTTGATCCCGCTCTCGCTGAATTTCTAACCATTACCGCATGCTCCCAGTCCCATCCGCTCCCGCGATTTTTGGATCCGCTCCCGCAAACATTCTAATATTGTATATAATTTTAGCACATCATGGCGCCACTATCAGTCTGTGGGGTATTTAAATCCCTATTGAAATAAGCGCGGGCAGTTCTCTTTCGATTTCGCGATCGCGTGTGCACTGTGTAAAGGGAGCACATCTATATTTGTCAATAAGCTCGCAATCTGTTGAGGAGAAAATCCTCCAACATCTTGTCAGTGATCTCTCTTACTTTTGACCTGTGATCTGATCAGTCAATCTGACTTCTGCAGCTGATGTTGGATGCAGGGTTGTTGTTGTTTTTTTATACGAAATTGGGCTGCTTTTAAACTGTTGCAATGGGTTGATTTTTCCCCAGTGGGTTAAAGGTTTGAAATATTGCATAAATTACATTTAGTTGAAATGCTTGCACTGAAACATTTTGCATTGTACCTGTAATAAAACTGTGCTAAATGTTTTGGGCCACACTAGTAGGAAGCATTTGAGCTGTGTTCGGACAAATATACAAAATCAAACAATGCTTGGAGAGTGAACGAGTCCTCGCTGGCGCCGATACAGGATGGCTGCCTCCGTGACGTGCTCTGCAGTTGTTTTTGTTAGTTTGTCCTGTCTTTAGTTATATTCCTGCAATCAGTTTCACCAGGGACGAATTGCTGGACATTCGGCACCACACATCTCCCGATATATTACCGGTTTTCGACTATTCTGATGTTTTGCTGGACATTTTTGTCGGTGGAGCAGCTGCGCTGATCACACGCTTCAGGAGGAAGCGAAGACGGGGAAAAAGAGCTGACGCGCTCGTGAGACTCAGAAAACGCGGATTTCGAATGCTGTTGCCTAGCATCCATCTGACAAATCTCCGCTCTCTACCCAACAAAACGGACCACTCCTTCTGCTCTCTCAGACAAATAAGGATTTCTCACACTCTGCTGCTCTGTGTTTCACGGAAACTTGGCTGCATGACGCTATTCCGGACAGCGCGCTCCATCTGCCGGGCTTTCAGCTGTTCAGAGCGGACCGCGACACAGAATCAACGGGGAAACCGCGCGGCGGCGGGACGTGCTTTTACATCAATGAACGGTGGTGTACAGATGTAACTGTGTGTAAAAGATGTGCTGCTCAGATCTCGAAACACTCTTCATTAACTGCAAGCCGTTCTATTCGCCGCGGGAGTTTCACTCGTTCATTCTGGTGAGTGTTTACATCCCTCCTCAAGCGCACGTAAGCCTGGCTTTACAGAAACTCGCTGACCAGATCACAGAGACAGAACAACAACACCCGGACTCTGTTTTAAACATTCTTGGGGACTTTAATAAAGCCAATCTCTCCCGTGAACTGCCAAAATACAGACAGCATGTTACATGTCCCACAAGAGACAGTAATATATTGGATCACTGTTACACCACAATAAAGGATGCATACCACTCTGTTCCACGGTCAGCTTTGGGACGTTCTGATCACTGTTTGGTTCATCTTATACCGACCTACAGGCAGAAACTAAAATCAGCTAAACCTGTATTAAGGACTGTAAAAAGATGGACTAATGAAGCAGAGCAGGATTTACAATCTTGTTTTGACCTCACTGATTGGAGTGTTTTTGAAGCTGCTGCCACCGATCTGGACGAACTCACAGAGACTGTAACATCTTATATCAGTTTCTGTGAGGATATGTGTATTCCTACCAGGACTCAACTAATTTACAACAATGACAAACCGTGGTTCACAGCAAAACTCAGACAGCTCCGTCAGGCCAAAGAAGATGCTTAACAGGGGGACAATGTCCTGTATAAACAGGCTAAATACACATTGGAAAAGGAGATCAAAGTGGCAAAGAGGAATTATTCTGAAAAAATAAGGACTCAGTTCACTTTCAACGACTCAGCATCAGTGTGGAAAAGTCTGAAAGAGATCACCAATTACAAGACACCACCCCCAGCACTGTGGAGAATCAACGACTGGCAGACGATCTGAACGAGTTTTACTGCAGGTTTGAAAGAAGAACACCCATCACCTGCCCTGAACGCCTCTCCACACAACCGTTCACACCATTCACAACTCCTGCAACCCACCTTGAATGCCTCTCCAAACAATCATTCACAACTCCTGCAACCCACCCTGAACGCCTCTCCAAACAACTGCCCTCACCATTCACAACTCTTGCAACCCACCTTGAATGCCTCTCCAAACAACCGCCCCCTCACCATTCACACCTCCATCATCCCCCCTCTCCCCCACACCTGCAATATAGATAAGTGAGGATGCGGTGCGCCAGGTCTTCCGGAAGCAGAAAAGGAAAAAAGCACCAGGCCCAGACTGTGTAACACCAGCTTGTCTGAAATCCTGTGCTGACCAGCTGGCCCCCATCTTCACACAGATCTTCAACAGATCACTGGAGCTGTGCAAAGTCCCTTCATGCTTCAAACGCTCCACCATCATCCCCATCCCAAAAGAAATCCAAAATTACAGGACTAAATGACTATAGGCCTGTGGCTTTAACGTCTGTGGTCATGAAGTCATTTGAAAAAACTGGTGCTGGCCCACCTGAAGGACACTACTGGACCCTTACTGGATCCTCTTCAGTTTGCCTACAGAGCAAACAGGTCTGTGGACGATGCAGTCAACATGGGACTGCATTATGTTCTGCAACACCTAGACAGACCAGGGACTTATGTGAGAATCCTGTTTGTGGACTTCAGCTCGGCCTTTAACACGACGATCCCCAACCTCCTCCTGCCCAAACTAACTCAGCTCTCTGTGCCCACCTCCGTCTGTCAGTGGATCAACAGCTTCCTGACAGACAGGCAGCAGCTAGTGAGGCTGGGAAAATACACATCCAGCACCCATACAATCAGCACCGGAGCTCCTCAGGGCTGCGTTCTCTCCCCACTGCTCTTCTCCCTGTACACTAACGATTGCAAATCTAAGGACCCCTCTGTCAAGCTCCTGAAGTTTGCAGATGACACCACACTCATCGGCCACATTCAGGACGGTGACAAGTCTGCTTACAGGAAGAAGGTTAAAGAGCTGGCTGTCTGGTGTACTCTCAACAACCTGGAGCTCAACACACTCAAAACAGTGGAGATGATCGTGGACTTCAGGAGAAACCCCCCTGCACTCCCCCCACTCACCATCATGAACAGCACTGTGACTGCAGTGGAGTCATTCAGGTTCCTGGGCACAACTTTCTCTCAGGACCTGAAGTGGGACATTCACATTGACTCCATAGTGAAAAAGGCCCAGCAGAGGTTGTACTTCCTTCGCCAGCTGAGGAAGTTTAACCTGCCACAGGAGCTGTGAGAGCTGCTGAGAGAATCATCGGTACAACCCTCCCGTCTATTCAAGAACTGTACTTATCCAGAGTGAGCAAAAGGGCTGGCAAAATCACTCTGGACCCCTCACATCCAGCACACTCTCTGTTTGAACTGTTGCCATCTGGTCGACGCTACAGAGCACTGAGCACCAGAACGACCAGACACAGGAAACAGTTTCTTCCCCCAGGCAATCCATCTAATGAACACTTGATAATAACTGTGGAACACATTACACTATTTATATTTACAGACACATACACTTATTATCTAACACACATACTTAGTGTACACTTAAATTATTATTTTTTTGCACATAATATACCTGTACATACATAACTGCTCGTTGTAATATATCTGCCATACAATTGTCAATTTGTATATTGTCATTCCTTACCTACTGATTTGTATTTTTTGTATTTTTTATTCTTTTATTGTGTGTTTTTTGTTCTGTCGCTGTCATTCTGTTGCACTGCAGAAGCTTCTGTCACGAAAACAAATTCCTCGTATGTGTAAACATACCTGGCAATAAAGCTCATTCTGATTCTGATTCTGATTATGATAAATGTGTATAATAGTGACTGTAAAATATGTATTTTAGGGATGGAAATGACCTTTTTATTTTTGGGACATGGTAATTGCGCTAATTTTTTTTTTTTATTTTTTTTTTTTTTTTACCGCATTGGGCTTGGGATACACAATTAAAAGGATGTAATAGTTGTGATCATTATTTTACCATGATCATTCACACTTGATCAGGTGCAGTACTGACACTATCAAATCAAGCACTCCGTAATCACAGGTAAACTGTCTGATCAGTCAGATCTTTGTCATGAGAAGTGTTCCACAAAACAGCTATGGTTTGCAGACAGTTATAAGAGCTGATGTTACAAATACATCTTTTGGATACTGTATGAACTCATTGTCCCGTCAGCTTGGAGAGCTTTATTTTCCCTTCACAATAAGTTTTGTCAGTTGTTTTGTTTATTGGTCTAATTCTTGTTTCTTGGGTTACATTGGTTAGTCACTCAGTTAATTATCTTGTGCTTCGTTCCCACCCTTCTGAATTATGTTGTATTGATAAGGAGTTATCACAAAGTCGGTCTGTTTAGTTGTGCTATCTAAAAATAAATAAAGACCAATAAAAAAAATAAGTTAAAGTGTCGCCGTTGTAACCGGTTAAAACTTGGAGTGGCGATGAGGTCTCAAAATAAAACAAAAGATTCTTAAAAAACTGTTGTTAAAAGGTATTAAATTTTACTCCATGATTCCTGTATATACCCTGATCATGAACATTAATAGAAAACTGCATGTGACTAAAATATAATCAAAATCCCATAATGTAAAAGATGAAGTGCTATGCCGGCTATTTTCAGTAAGACAATATAAGTTGATTAGATGGCGATGCGGAGCTAAAATGCAAAATCTTTGCCCTCTTTCTCTCTTCACCATTCCCACACCTCAGACCTCAAATACATAAAGTATTACCTTTTTAGACAGTTTTTGAAGTAAAGAATAAAGAAAATACTATTTCCAGTACTTTATTTACCCTCGTAAGATCACAAGTATCCTTGTAAGATCAACTCTCATTGGATCCATGCAAATCTCATAGGTGACCCATTTCAACCTCAAAAAAGTGAGTTGTCACTGAAAGGTGAGTTTGCATCTATAGCACTACATGCACACAACACTCAAAGAAGGTCAGCACAGATTTGGCAGAACTCGCTGCAGAAGCCTGGGTGGGTGTCGAGTTCCCCTCTTCTTCCTCGACATACATATCCTACAGGTTAGCAAAGAAAGAAGAACATTTATATTCCAATGTTCATTATTTTTGTAATGTTTTAATTCATCACTGAAAGCAAAACACCCCATGGCAACAACTAACACTGCATACCTGGAATACAGTTTTTGAATATGTCTCCAATTTGCATACAAGTTTCCAGTGTCAGGACCGGGGCTCAAACCTGGGTCTCTGATGCCAGAGTCTGAATTTCTACCGCTGAGCCACAGGAAGTAGTTGAACCCAATAGTCAGACGCCTTGTTAACTTAACTCAGAGGAGTTTATTTAACAAAAACAGCAAAAGGGGACAAAAAATCCTTTGTATAGAGTTAGGTTGCAAAACAGAAAAATCCTCAGACCAGAAAGGGTCAAAAATAGTAAAAGTCTCCAAAACAAAAACTCAGAGAAAAAACAGCAAAACTATTCACAGGAAAACAATTCAAAAATACTTTCAAAGAATAGATCTTGGAACTTAGAGCAGACTTAACGGCAGCAACTGCTTAGGAACAATAATAACCAAGCAAAGAGATGCAAAGGAAGTGATCAGCTTAAATAGACAGCCCAGAATGAGAAACATGTGAAAACAATAACACTGATTACGAAAGGCACAATGTTGACGAGAGTGCACACTGGGGACCTCTAGTGGCCAAAATAAACACATTGCAAAACAAAGGCTCTGACAGGACCCCTCCCTCTAGGAACGGCTCCTGACGTTCCCTCCAGGACAACTGGGCTTGCGAGCGTAAAATTCTTGCACTAGTTTGGGGTCTAAGATGTCCTTGGCAGGGACCATAGCCTTCCCAGTCCACAAGATACTGCCGGGACCCACGTACTTGACGGACATCTAGTATTCTGTGGACTGTGTAAGCTGGCTGGCCCCCGATGATACGAGGAGGAGGAGGTCTTCCTGTCGCAAGAAAAGGAGAAGACAAAACAGGTTTTAACAGGGAGACATGAAAAGTTGGATTAATTTTCAAAGACTTAGGCAAGTACAATTGATAGGTAACTGGGTTCACTTTCCTGGCAATCTTGAAGGGGCCGATGAATCTCTGGGAAAGTTTGCGGGATTACTCCACCCGCAAGGGAATGTTCTTAGTGGAGAGCCAGACTCTTTGGCCAGGGCGCAGAGTGGGGGCAGGTCTGCGTCTGCGATTAGCCTGGCGCTGGTACTGCTGAGAGGCCCTAAGGAGCTTGAGTCTGGCTTTTTTCCATGTCTGGCGGCAGCGTTTAACAAATTGATGAGCAGAGGGAACTGCAACCTCCACCTCTTGTTCAGGGAATAGTGGAGGGGTGTACCCGAACTGGCACTCGAAAGGGGACATGCCTGTTGCAGAGGAGCGAAGGGTATTGTGTGCGTATTCTGCCCACATGATGAATGAAGACCAAGAGGAAGGATTGTTAGCTGCCATACATCTCAGTGTAGTCTCAAGATCTTGATTAAACCGCTCTGTTTGTCCATTGGACTCTGGGTGAAACCCAGAAGACAGGCTCACTGTAGCCCCCAGAGATTGACAAAAAGCCCGCCAGAATCGGGAGGAAAACTGGGGTCCTCGATCAGAGACGATGTCTTGTGGAATTCCAAAGACTCTGAACACATGATTTATGACCAATTCAGCAGTTTGTTTTGCAGTGGGTAGTTTAGGCAGAGGAATAAATCTGGTGGCCTTGGAAAATCTATCTACTAGGACCATGATAGTGGTGTTGCCTTGTGATGGTGGAAGACCAGTGATAAAATCCATGGAAAGATGGGACCAAGGTCTATGAGGTATGGAGAGAGGGTGCAATAGCCCTTGAGGAGAGCTGTGAGAGATTTTATTTTGGTTGCATGTGGGACATGCGTTCACAAACGCGGTCACATCCTCCTTGATAGTTGGCCACCAAAATCGTCTTTGGAGGAACTCAAGAGTGCGTGAGGTACCAGGATGACAAGTGAGACGAGAGGAGTGTCCCCACTGGAGGATCTGAGAGCGGACAGCTTTAGGGACAAAACAGACAGTGGGTTGGCCCCCCTCCTGGGTCTGGTTCTCTAGCTTGGGCTTGTTTTACTGTATCTTCCAGATTCCACCTGATAGGAGCTAAGATCTTGGAACTTGGGATAATTGGTGCAACACAATCTTCCTGTGGAGTTTTAACATATGCTCGGGACAAAAGCATCAGGCTTAAGGTTCTTAGAGCCAGGGCGGGTAGGAGGACAAGATGAACTGGAATCTATTGAAAAATAAGGACCAACGTGCCTGGCGGGGGTTGAGTCGCTTTGCCTGCTGAATATATTCCAGAGTTTTTGTGGTCCGTGAGTACTTGGAATGGGTGTTTGGCCCCCTCAAGCCAATGTCTCCACTCTTCAAGCGCTAGCTTGACTGCCAGTAACTCTCGATCCCCTACATGATAGTTCCTCTCAGTTGGTGTAAGGCGGTGGGAAAGGAATGCACATGGATGCAGCTTGTTGTCCTCTCCTCTCTGGGATAATACAGCTCCAACCCCTACATCTGAAGCATCGACTTCCACGATGAATGGTCTATCTGGGTTAGGGAGAATGAGAATAGGTGCAGAGGTGAAATACTTCTTTAGTTTGTTGAAAGCCAACTCTGCTTCAGGTCCCCAAGAAAAGCTGGTTGTGTTCCCCTTGGTGAGAGCAGATAAAGGAGCCGCCACAGTACTAAAGTTCCGGATGAATTTGCGATAAAAATTGGCAAAGCCAAGGAAACGCTTGGTACCTCTTTTACCGATGAGGGGGAGGCCCAATCCACAACAGCTTGAACCTTTTGAGGATCCATTTGTATTTGGCCAGGCTTGATGATGAACCCCAGGAACTGAACCTTGGTCACATGAAACTCACATTTCTCAGGTTTAACATAAAGATGGTTATCAAGAAGGCGTCTCAGAACCTTACTGACGTGTCTTACATGCTCTTGGAGGGAACTCGAGAAGATGAGGATATCATCTAAGTAGACAAAAACAAATTGGTTTTAACATGTCTCTGAGAACATCATTGATGAGAGCTTGAAATACTGCGGGAGCATTAGTGAGACCAAAGGGCATAACTAAATATTCATAGTGCCCAGTGGGCGTGTTGAAGGCAGTTTTCCACTCATCTCCTTGCCTAATGCGAACAAGATGGTAGGCATTGCGTAAGTCAAGCTTAGTGAAGATGGAGGCTTCTTGCAGAATTTCAAATGCAGTTGTCATTAGTGGCAAGGGATAGCGGTTTCGAATGGTTATCTTATTAAGGCCCCTGTAATCAATACATGGTCGAAGTCCGCCATCCTTCTTCCCAACAAAAAAAGAATCCGGCTCCAGCAGGGGAAGTGGATGGTTGGATGATGCCTGCCACAAGAGCTTCATTAATGTATCTGTCCATAGCAGTTCGTTCAGGGGGAGACAAAGAGAATATACGACCTCTAGGGGGACAGGTACCCGGGAGTAACTCAATGGCGCAGTCATAAGGCCGATGAGGTGGTAAGGAGGTGGCCTTCCTTTTACTGAACACTGCTTTGAGGTGGTGGTACTGAGCAGGGACTTGAGACAGATCTAGGGTTTCTTTGGACTCGAGAATAAGGTCAGGGGGGTTCTGGGCCAAGCATTTAGTGTGACAGGTGGGACCCCAACTGAGAACAGTGCCAGTGGACCAGTCAAAGTGTGGATTATGCTGGAGAAGCCATGGGTGTCCGAGGATAACAGAGAACTCTGGAGACTGTATAAGGTTAAAGCACATTCTCTCCTGGTGCTGGTAAGTGGTGAGACCAAGGAGAGAGGTGAGGTGGGTTACTTTCCCGGGAGACAATGGTCTTCCATCCAAGGCTGTCACAGTTAGGGGTGCAGGAAGAGAATAAGTAGGGATCTGAAGACTCTTAGCAAGAGAAACATCCATGAAATTCCCGGCAGCGCCAGAATCAATCAATGCCTCGAGTGGGTGTTTTTGTTCTCTCCAAGTGAGTGTGATAGGAAGGAACAGCCCAGAGTTGGAAGGTGAAGTGGTGCGTGTAACTCCCGTCACAGTCCTTCCTTGCCTGTACGGGACTGGGCGTTTCCCGAAAGCTCGGGGCAGGTGGAGCGAAAATGACCATACAATCCACAATATAGACAACAGCGCTCTCTCATACGACGGTCTCGTTCCAAGCGGGGAAAGCCTAGCCCTACCCAATTGCATGGGTTCCGAAGTATCTTGGGGCACTGGTGGCATTTGAGCAAGAGCTGGACTGGCAGACAATGAGGAAACAGATGGCCGATTCCTACTTCTCTCTCTCAGACGATTATCCAGCCGGATTGCTTGATCCATAAGGGTTTCCAGATCAACAGCAGGTTCTCTGGTAGCCAGATCATCCTTGATTGCCTCTGACAGACCATTCAGGAAACACACCATGAGGGCCTCATTGTTCCAACCACTCCCTGCTGCAACGGTCCGAAACTGAATGGCATATTCAGCTGCACTGCCATTACCTTGACGGAGGGTGAGAAGTCTCTCTTTGAGGCTTGTCGGCCACTGAAGGGGTGATCGAAGACTCGCTTGAACTCCTTTTCGAATGCGGAATAACTTGTACAGAAGGGGGCTTGTGCCTTCCAGACCGCGGTTGCCCAAGAAAGAGCTTTGCCAGAAAGGAGGGTGATTACGTATGCGATCTTGGCTCGATCTGAGGGGAAGGACGATGGTTGTAGTTCAAACGTGAGAGAGCATTGAGTCAGGAACCCATCACATGCACTGGGGTCACCTGAGAAATGTGTTGTGGTGGGAGGTAGGCGGGGTTCACTTAGAGGAGAGAGCACTCGAGAATCTGGAAGGGGTACAGAGGCAGCAGGAGAAGCAGTAACTGAGGTAGAGGGCAGCCGGTCAAAGATCTGACGGACAGAAGTCATGAGATCAGACAGCAACTGGGAGTGTCTAGTCATCAAAGTCTCCTGCTGAGCTAGTGCTGACTCATGGCGTTGGACTGTGGACTCATACTGAGCAACGGTAGCAAGGAGTTCTTGAGGATTTGGCGCCTCTGGGTTCATAATGTGGCTTGGTTATTCTGTCAGGACCGGGGATCAAACCTGGGTCTCTGATGCCAGAGTCTGAATTTCTACCGCTGAGCCATAGGAGGTAGTTGAACCCAATAGTCAGACGCCTTGTTAACTTAACTCAGAGGAGTTTATTTAACAAAAAACAGCAAAAAGGGGACAAAAAAATCCTTTGTATAGAGTTAGGTTGCAAAACAGAAAAATCCTCAGACCAGAAAGGGTCAAAAATAGTAAAAGTCTCCAAAACAAAAACTCAGAGAAAAAATAGCAAAACTATTCACAGGAAAACAATTCAAAAATACTTTCAAAGAATAGACCTTGGAACTTAGAGCAGACTTACGGCAGCAACTTGCTTAGGAACAATAATAACCAAGCAAAGATGCAAAGGAAGTGATCAGCTTAAAAAGACAGCCCAGAATGAGAAACATGTGAAAACAATAACACTGATTACGAAAGGCACAATGTTGACGTAAAAACACACAAAAGACAACTAAAATACAAAACAACAAATTTCAAAACAAATCCTTTAATAACCAGTCTGTACATTTTGTAGAACTCCGCCTTGTAGTATGAGGAGAAAGCACTCCAATTTGTGACACCAGAGACATGTCAAAGTACACACATTCAAAAATCCACAAGGCTGGAATTCATTAACCGGCCGTTGAAGCAAATAACATGAGAATTTCTTATGCTTTTTTTAAAATACATAAGGTATGCAAAAACTACTAGGGAACACTTTCTGTCAAGCCAAAGAAAATGGGCTCTTCTTCTGAAGGCTTCTTTTGTCACAAGGTCTCTGAAGTGAGTGCACACAAGGGCCAGTGTCAGAATTGGCTCATCACCCTCCTGGAGAACAACATCAATAAAAATGTCCTCCAGAACAGATGCTGGCAACTGTAAGCAAACAAAAAGGAGAAATATGAAGATATTGGCTCCAGTGCCCAGTTTTTGAATTGATCTGTCTTTGTTCTGGTCATGCATGTTTGAAGTGGGTTATATAAAAAATAAAAAACCCCAAAGGATAATGGCCCATCTGTTTTCATTGTGAAGTAAATAACAGGGTGATCGGGACCCAGGTGAAGTCAAGATGGAATAAAAACCACATACTCCCTGTAAAAGGAATACAAAGACCAGTATACTGAGAGCAGTGTTTGGTGTAACTAGTTACTAGTTACTGTAATTTAATAACAGTTACTTCATATGTAATTGGACTTAACACTGTGTATAGACTGTAGAACATTTATACACAATTAAATAGTGGATTTAACATCAGCATTTAAAGTCTAACCTTAAAATGCATGCTTTTTATGTACCCTTCTCACTTTAAATACTTTGTTCAATTCTCACAATAAACTAGTTGTGTATAAGCATGAATATTGCTGGGATATTGCCTGTTTATTATTACTTAAAAAGCAACATCACTGATGAAATTAACAGGGCAGATCTTCTTAAAATGTGTACAACAGGAACATTTTGAGCACAGATCTAAAAAGGAAGAGCGTTTATAAAAACAGTTTCAACTATGTTGAGCCTGTGCCTTTTTTTTGGGAAGTGATGAAAATGGAAAGGAGTGCTTTGCCCAGTATATTCCTATCCATGAGACACTGTCCACACTGTTCAAAAATGAAACAGTTTTTAGTTGTGGTAAAAAAAAAAAAAAAAACTGCTTATTTTCAATTCAAGTTTATTTGTATAGCGCTTTTTACGATACAGATCATTGCAAAGCAACTTTACAGAAAATTAAGTTTCTACAATATTTAGTAGTAGCTTATCAGTGGTGACTGTCAGTTTATGTGTATACGGCAGAAATGTTCAGAAAAATCAATAAAAGACGTAAACAACGTAAACTTATAAAAAATAGTTATAATCTGAATTTTGTCTAAACTGTAGTTTGTTTCTTAAATGTCCTAGTTCATTACATTCAGTCCATACCTTCCTTTGTCAATTGCTTGATACATTTTTTGCTGACTACATGTTTTCTATATAGCTGTAAATAGTTGATTTGTGTTCCCCCCAGTTCGTATGGTGTCGACCGATATATCGGCCAATATTAGTCATTTTTCAAATATCGGCATCGGCCGATAAGTTTTTCTGCTTGACCGATGTGTTTGAGGCGGGACTTTATTTTGACGGCGCTGAGAGTGGCAGTGCCTGAGTGCCAGTGCTTCACACTCTCTCTCTTGTTTGTCGTCATTAACAGTTCTGTCTAACACAGATAGAAGTCTGTCTAATAATCAGATAGAATGGTTAAACAAAGAAATTAATGTATATAGAAAGTATTATAACGATTGCTTTTATATTATTAGTAATAGAAAGGCAAACATTATATTACTTTCTCGTTTCCTGTCAGCATTAGGCAAATATGCATTTATATAATTTAAACAAATCTTTAAATGATTAATGAACATTTAATTTCACAAACCTTACAAACTCAGTCGAATCCAGCTGTGAGATCTTGTGAAGTGTGTATGTGTATCCAGCATGATCACGTGTTCTCTGCGTGATGGTCAGTCTGTGTGAATTGAATGCTTTAAACTATAAACTCATGATTTCAAATTATACTGCACTTTATGCATTTGCCCACTGTCATATTCATGTCATTTTCACTGTGTGCTGTATGTAAAATGATTGTTACCCTGAGTTTATTTGAAAAATATGATTCCCACAAAACACAAACAACACAGAATACCCACTTCCCACCAGTTTACACTTCTTACTAACTATTAAATTAAAAATATATATAATAATTATTTGTGAAAAATACTGTCATCTAAAGTATAAGCATGTTTCTTTTACACATTTTTTAATCCATTGTCAAATGATTTCAAATTTCTTAAATATTAATAATAATAATTGAACCTCCCAGTGACCAGGTGATGATGCTGACCCCTGACAGCGTGAGGAGATCCTTTAGCAGGATCAATGCACGCAAAGCTCCGGGTCCTGACAACATCCCTGGGTGTGTATGTACTGAGAGACTGTGCAGCAGAACTCACTGATGTCTTCACAGACATTTTCAACATCTCACTTAGTCAGGCTGTTGTTCCCACATGTTTCAAAACTACCACCATTATTCCAGTCCCGAAGAAGCCATCTCCATCCTGCTTCAATGACTACCGTCCTGTTGCACTTACTCCCATCCTCATGAAGTGCTTCGAACGGCTAGTCATGCACCATATCAAGTCTGCCCTCCCCTCCTCCTTGGACCCATTCCAGTTTGCATATCGGTCCAACCGGTCGACCGATGATGCCATCTCAACTACCCTCCACTCAGCACTCACACATCTAGAGAAAAAAAGACGACTCATACGTCAGAATGCTGCTGTTCATAGACTTTAGTTCAGCATTCAACACAATCATCCCTCAACAGCTCATTCACAAACTGGTCGAGCTGGGGCTCAACACTACCCCCCCAAACCTGCTTTTGGATTTTCTGACTGGAAGACCTCAGGCAGTACGTGTCGGCAGCAACACATCCAGCACCATAACACTGAACACTGGAGCCCCCCAAGGATGTGTGCTGAGCCCCCTCCTCTTCACTCTGCTGACCCACGACTGCACACCGTCACACAACTCCAACCTCTTCATCAAGTTTGCGGATGACACGACTGTGGTGGGTCTCATTAGCAACTGAGATGAGACAAACTACAGGAGCGAGGTGAGCCGCCTGGCCGGGTGGTGCAGTGACAACAATCTCTCTCTGAACGTGGAGAAGATGAAGGAGATTGTTGTTGACTTCAGGAGAGCGCACACTCAGCATGTTCCTCTGACCATCAACGGTGCGACTGTGGAGAGAGTGAGCAGGCACCAAGTTCCTGGGTGCACACATCACAGAGGACCTCTACTGGACTGACAACACTGCAGCACTGGCCAAGAAATCACAGCAGCGTCTCTACTTCCTCCGCAAACTGAGGAGAGCCAGAGCCCCACCCCCCATCATGTGCACCTTCTACAGAGGCACCATCGAGAGCATTCTGACCAGCTGCATCACTGTGTGGTATGGCGCCTGCAACGCGTCCTGCCGGAAGACTCTGCAACGCATAGTGAGAGCAGCTGAGAAGATCATTGGTGTCTCTCTACCCTCCCTCCAGGACATTTACGGAACCCGTCTCACTCGCAAAGCCCTCTGCATTGCAGGTGATCCCACACACCTCTCACACAGCTTCTTCAGTCTGCTGCCATCAGGGAGGAGACTGCGGAGTCTCCAGGCCAGGACCAGCAGACTGAAGGACAGCTTCATCCATCAGGCTGTCAGGAAGTTGAACTCGCTCCCGAACTTGCCCCCCCCCCTTCCCTCTTCTGCCCCGGCACCACTATGAACCCCCACCCCAGATCCCACATCCCCAGGTCCTTCCACCCCCCCCCTCCCTCTAACATACGATGACATGCACCAGTCACTTCGTGCAGCATTGGTCTGCTCACTACCTCATTCACCATGGAACTGACGTCATTCTACCACCTCATCAGTCAGTTTAAATAAAATAACTGCTCTTGAGCCCTTTGTCACTTTAATCACTGAATAAGCTATTTTTTATGCACTAAAAATCTTTTTATCTGCACTGTTTGTTCACTGGTTTGCACTCTATCTGCCATGTGCCTTGCGCTGCTTTTATTTAACCTTATTTTTATTTTATTTTTTCTATTATGTCTTTTTTACATTCCCTTATTGTATAGTTTTTATCTTATATTTTATATTTGATCTAGATTTTTAGGCTCTACTGTTAGTGTTTTATCTGTATGCACCGGGGGTCTGAGAGTAACGCAATTTCGATTCTCTGTATGTATGTACTGTACATGTGGAAGAATCGACAATAAAGCAGACTTGACTTGACTTGACTGTAAAAATCATATCTACTTTATATCGGCTGTCGGCCCCCTGTTTACCAAGATATCGGTATCGGCTGTCAAAAAACACATATCGGTCGACCACTAGTGCAAAGGGTTAATGTACTTTGTAATTACTGTTTGTGGAAATGTTGGAAAACTTGTAGATGTAATTTAAACAATCCAATCTAATTTATGAATATTCTGCCTTTTATTTACCTGACTCTTGATCGCAGTCAGATCAAAACTGTCAGTTGTTTTTATATTTAAAAATGAAGATGTAAAAATACATTATATCGACATGGACAATGGACAGTGTTTACTAAGAAAGTGCAGTAAACTTGGAAACTTTTAGTCTGGTCAGGAATGATGAGTTGTATGGTTCCACTCTTTTAGGTCCAGCCTGTTGCAGTAATATAACTCAAATATGTGTCTAAAACAAATTGACAAATGGAATTATTTTCATGTCTGACCAAACTTTCTTTTCAGAAAATGGATGAAGTAATGATGAAAGAATTGGTGTTGTCATTCTTACCGGGCCTCTCTGATGAAACTCTGACTTCACTGCTGAATGGGTTGCAAGAGCTTAGTGTGGAAAACAAGGAAGACCTTGCTTTTATACAAGAAAAAGATATAGAGAAATACCTTCGACCTATTCAGTGTCGAAAGTTACTGAATGGCTTTCAAGGTAACTTTGCTATTTTCCCATGAAAAAGTTGAATAAACTAAAGTTGAATTGAATAATAATAAATTAGAATAAAATATTTTTTTTGTTATTTGTTTTATTTATTAGTGGTTATACAACAAATAAGTTAACTGTCATATTTAATATTTATGAATAATTTAAAAAAATGAATCTGAACAAAGATGCTGCGTGCCAAAAAATATGACAAACATTATTGCATATTGAAAATGATATGACAATCCTCCTCCCTCTCCCCAGAGATGAATTCATTAACTGTGCATGATAAATTATCATAAACTTTGTCTGTACCCACCGCCATTTTCCCCTGAGTAGGTTTGAGTATCTAGAATTGTATACTGTTCTTATTGATACTCAGATATTGGGTTATTTCTCTATCAATAACAGCATTGGTTATTTTTCATTAATTAATAATAGTTTTTTATATAATATACTATTTTAAATATAACTAAATGTTTCTAGGGCAGCAACAGAAAAGTTAACAACTGCAAAGTTGTTAACTTGTTAACTCTGCTTCTACACAGCATTCTGTGCCCTTAAAGGGCACCGCAGAAAGGTGGCAGGACAAAAAAGACACTTTTGTATTGTTTGTATTTGTATTGTATTGACATTGTGTGTGGAGGAGCTCAGCCTGATACAGACTACAGGAGAGGCTTCAGCAAGCGTAATAATACTTCAATAATGTAATATTTCTTTAATGATTTAGAGGTGAGATGTTACCCAGTTTCTTTTCTCATCCCTGCAGCGTTGCGAGTGCCTGATTGCACTGTGCATGAGCAACTCTCCACAAAGATTATTTAGCCATTTTCATCTTCAGCTGCATGGAAAAAAACAATGCTTTCCAGGTCAACTGGAATAGGATGCCAGCAGCAATTCGAAAGGCAGTAGCAAATAAAACAAGACCATCACCAGACGATAGAAAACATATGATGAAGGCAGTGGTTGATCAGATCATAGCAATTTGTCACAATATTGTTGGAAACATTGTAAGGAGCCATCCGGAATGTTTTGCTGATGTTGCAAAAATGGTTGTTATTCTCTCTGCAGCGAATAAAAACAGGAACAATACTCTTGTGAGAAGACTCAGAGAGAGAAGGCCACGCTGTGAGGTACCAGATGAATGCAGAGGTATGACAAGAGGCCCTGTAGATCAGTATGGCTGTGTAAGATGGAGTCCAGTAGAATTACCTCCTGGCGAAACTGTGGCATCATTAGATGGCATCAAAATCATCTCCTTAACATCTACTCAGAGGAAGGCATGAGTGGTGCAGAGAGAGCTGAACCTCTGATGGAGAAGACATATGTCATCCAGCGACCCTATCTTAATAGTGTGCCTACACCAGCCATTGCAGTGGTTAAGGAGGAATGGCCTTTTCTCTTTTCACTAAGAGGTATTTTTACCCTATTTCATCTTGTGAAGCACAAGGCTCATTGCATGGGTGAATTTAGTCTCAATCAAACATGTTAAAATGCAAATCTCTTTTAAAAACAATTCAAGGTACGCTGTAAAAAATGGCCTTATTTTACATGGAAGTATGTATTTTAAAACAGTACACATTCGTACCGAACTGAAAGACCTGTACCAAAATTTTCAATACAAATATGTGTACCGTTACACACGTTTACTGATTTTGCTATACAATTTATTTTGCGGTACACAAATATATCTGCATAGTACTACTTAAAAGTAATATACACCTGACCTAATGTGATAAATCTACATGCATGAATGAGAAACTGAAGAGTAGGGTGTGCTTGATGTTAAATAGTTATTAAGTGCAATATGGCTGTGAAGAACTCAATGCTTACATTCAAAACGTGCATACAGAAAGCCCCTCTCTCAGACAGCATGCGTGCACAATGTTTAATAAAGATATTAAGTGCAAAAAGCAGTAGAAAATAACCTAAAATTAGTGTGCCATATCTGGGATATTATAGCTCCATTACAGTCTATGGGAGGAAGTGGAGACGCGTAGTTCATCTTTATATACAGTCTATGGTCATCAGCGTTTGTCTGTTTTATTGCCATATAAGTGTGCCTCGGATCATTTTTGAAAGAGACTTGCATTTTACATTTTTGATTGAGACTATATTCCACCCATGCAACAAGCCCTTCTCACAACTCGCCAAGCACTTTATTTGGAACACCATACTGAGTAGGGCCTCCCTTTGACAAAATATCACAGATACGGGAGCCACCGTCTTGTGCTGGTGACATCATTTGGAGCCAAAGTCTGCAAGTCTGTAGTTATCAGGGTTACAGTCGCAGTATCGAGGTTCTGCCCAAACACCTAGCTGACTCGATCCTGAGCAGGTAAAGCTTCCAATCATGACGTGAAACCCCATTTTTATAGCATCAAATAACTCATTATAATTGAACTAGGGCTGCACGATATATATCACAATCTGCGCATCCGTGAAAGTCACATCAGATTAAAATGGCGGTGAAAGGTGCCCCTGTTTTTGAAGCCTAAAAAATGCATTTAAAATGTTAAATATAACTGCGATTGTGTTCGTCTGAAAGAGGAATTCCAGATACGCTTAGGATGCCTCGAGGGTGAATAAATCATGTGCTAATTTTCATTTTTGGGTGAACTATCCCTTTAACAGTTGAGTCTTATTCTACTCTTATTCTATTGATTTTATTATTTTTGCAGCCTACTTCATTCAATCTTCATTCCTTTTCTGAACACTAGGGCATGATGACTTTATATGGTTTTGTTTCAGGTGACACAATGAAGCTGAGGACATGGATGCTGTCTTTGGAGGGTCAAGTGGTCATGGGGCCTCACCCTGACTTTACAACTGGTCTGGCTGCCATTTTTGTCAGCTACTATAATTTCAATCTGAAATATTCTGACCATGCTTCTTGCACTCTGGAATTTATCCAAAGGTAATGTCTACATTAATATTGTATTTGAGGGCTTTTTTTTATTTGGTGGGTTAAACAAGGAATGTTTGGATGTGCTTTGTTTTTACAAGCCACACAGGACTGCAGCAGCCAAACGATGAAGACCCCCATCTCTCCCTCAGACAAGTGATCTGTTGCAGACTCAACTATTGTGTCTGTGCTGGAGACCATCATTCTTGATATCTGTAACTGTATTTTCACTAGTTAAAGGTCACCATAGACTGCCATTCAAATTCAATTGTTGATATCAAGAATTGATTTTAATAGTTGAAATTCCAATTTCACATATCAGAAATACAATTCTTAATAGTAAAAACCTTTATTTTTGATATCAGTAATCACGTGGTTACTAGTGCAAAAGTCTATTCTTGATATCAACAATTGAATTGCCACTAGTAAAACTGTTCCTTTTTTATATCAATAATTCAAATGTCACTAGTGACAATGTTAATTTTTTATATCATGAAGGTGATTTATACTAGTAAGAAAGACATTTTAGATATCAAAAATTACTCTCCTCATCAGAAATAACAAATGTAACATGTTGAAACATTTAAAGATATCAAGAATTAACATTTCAACTAGTAAGAATTGAATTCTTGATATCAGGAATTCACATTTTTACTAGTAACAAAGTAATTACTGATCAAAAATTGTATTTCTACTAGTAATAAAAACAAAGCTAACATGTGTATTTAGAATTTTTTTTTATTTTTATCTGTAATCATTTTGTCGCCCTTTTAACATTTAACCATAGAACCACAGTAATGTCACCTTGTTTAAACTGAGCTTTTGCTCTGTAGTGCAACAGCTGTGATCCACTAAAGGTGGGGACTGGTTAATGACACCTTTTTCATTTTTGTTTATAGGTGCTTCTTGGGAATAAATCCAGAGACAGGCATGAAGTCAATGAGGCAGAGAGGTCACATCAACCAACAAGTCTGCACACTAATCAGAAAACTAATTGATTTTGAATGGATGACAGTCTAGAATGTAAGCAGTGTTTTGCCAAAACAGACCAACCAAACACTGGCTCGGTCTTAAGTTGCATGCAGATATGCAGTAAGTTAGTCATTAAATATGTTCTTATAGTGTCTCTTCATTCAATGGAGAGAAGCAAAATAAATGTGTAAGAATAAATGTTCACAACAATTGATTGTGGTGGTGTTTATTTGAATTTAACATGTTATAGGTTATTTATGGGTTAACACATGAAAATGTCAAATTTACAGTATTTTACAATAGGTTTTAAGTGTACATTAATAGCACATTACTGGCAATTAATTTGCATTACTGCAGAATACTGTTAAATTGCAGTAATATGATGACATCAACTGTAACTTCACAGTTAAATACAGTTATTCTACAGGAGCATACTGCTAAATCACAGTAATACGATGGAATCTTACACAGTAAATTACTGTGAAAGTAATGTAGCTCATTTACAGTAATTTAATGTAAATTTACATACAGTAATTTAATGTGAAAGTCATGCAACTAGTAGCCAGTAATTTACTGTGAGTTTACGGTCAAATAATTTAAAGTGTATGGCTGAAAAAACACGTTATAGTTTGTGTTTTGTGATAAAATTCACAGAATTTGAAAGCTAATAATTTATTTCTGATTAAAAGTAACAAAGCACAAAACTTATTGCGATTATTGGATGGCATGCACGCTACAAATAATGAATGGAATTAAAGACGTGAAATATTTCCAAGCATTTACACTGAACCATTTGACATCTCGCTTGGAAGGACAATTTCTTTTAAGAGTCCTAGTTCATATGTAATATTTTACTGCATAATTATTACATGCTTGACAGAAATATATTTTGTATTCAATGTCGACAGTGTGGTAGGCTATAGTCTACACTGAGCTTTGCGATTAATATTGCTTATCCTACTCGAAAAGACCATAAACATTACAGTTCACGTCTGCAGTAATAATTAACTAACAGACATGAATAATAAAAATTAATAATGTACGAGCAAATCATGACTTTTCACTTTATACCGACCTCTGACTAGGCGTAAGATTTAGTCTCAGACGTAGCACTACGTCAAGATGGTGCAACGAGTATAAATTCTACGCACGACTTAAAGCACATTTTACGTCCAGCCTAGTCTTACAACCGGGTGTACGTACACAGTCTCCAACCTGACCCAGATGATTCCGTACAAATCAGCTGTTCATAGTGGCTGCTTCTTCTGGTAGATCTTTACAAATTATTTACTGTAAGAGAGATATGACTGTGTGCCTTGCCAGTTTAAACCTTTTGATATAGCCTAGCCAGGGCCGGCCCATGGAATAGGCGACATAGGCAGTTGCCCAGGGTGCAAAATGACTGGGGGGCACTGCAGGAAAGTTTTTCTATTTATTTTTTCCTACACCCATATATTAAGCAAAATAATTTCTGACAGTTAACATAATTTTAGTACTGATCGATCATCAAACTGATTAAAATAATGTTAGAATAAAATAAAATTGACATCAATGAAAAATAAGATTTGAAACATGTCATGTTGGACTAATTTAAACACTTTCTGCATCATGACGTAATTATAATACATCATCATAACGCATTAATTATGCATGGCGCACGCAGTTAAAATAGGTTTGTTATTTATGTGCTCTTAAAGTATAATTTCTGAAAAATTAGTGAAAAAATAAAATTATCAGGGGCACAAGGCAGGAAGCGACACAAAGAAGAGGAGCAGAAAAAATATCAATATAGAGATAAAAATAACAAGTTCACGAACTGTGTATTAACTTGTGATGTGTATGTATTATTTTGAAATAGCCTTTTAAAAAAAAAAAATAACTGGCAACAGTCACACCGAGTAATGTTTTTGCTTGAGTTAACTGCTTATTTAAATTGACTTTATTTTCTTTAACATAAATTTAAGTTTCTGTAATGTTGTTTTAAGATGTTGTGTTGTTGTGTTCCTGTGGCTCAGTGGTAGAGCATTGCGTTAGCAGTGCAAAAAGTTATGGGTTTGATTCCCAGGGAACACACATACTGGTAAAAAAAAAAAAAAAAAAAAAAAAAAAAATGAATATCCTGAATGCACTCTAAGTCAGTTTGGATAAAAGCATCTGCCAAATGCATAAATGTAAAATCAGTTACATTAGGCTACTGCTTGCTTTTAATTCACCAAAAAGTTTTGAAAAAGACCACGACTAGGACTAGCATTCATAAAATGAAATAATTAAGTTTAAGTAAGTCATTTTCCACTGTATGTATGCACAAAATTTAAATGAAAGGTATGGGTATGCTAATTAGACTAACTAGCTAAATTACAAAATGTAGCCTTTATTTTGTTGCCTTTGTTGTCTGTTAGACTATGCATTTCATATTGCTCATATTTCCCTTTTTGTAATAAGTACTTTTCACTGTAGGCATAGTTGTGGGAGTAGCTCATGTCTGGTCTCTTCAATTGGCTATTTTAACAGATTCACTCATAAAATACCTTTTACTTCAACATATAAATTTTTTTATTATCACAATTTATTTACTACTTATTTATGTTAATATTTATCAGTATTTATGTTATGTTATATTATAGTAAAGGTTTAAAAAATCTGTATTTTCAGATTGGGGGTATGAGGCGAAAATCTAAAATCTCGCCTAGGGGACCAACAGAGCCTGGGCCGGCCCTGAGCCTAGCCAACGAGCACGCACATCCCAGCGGGGGATGGCTATGATTTAATTGGATAAATATGAGCACTGCACATTCCAAAGTCTATCATTATGCAGTTCCGAGGTTGCCCAATCCAATTTGGTACGAAAAATCCATCAACAATGAAAACAAATGTTTATTTATGCTTGAATATATGTGTCCCTACCCTATACAGTGCCTCTTGAACAAGGCTCTTGGTCTATGAGGGCTCTCTGGCAGTCTTGTTGCTATTGGGCCCTGTAAATATGAAAGACTCCAAATCTTTTATAGAACCAGGGCTGTAGCTGGGGTATCCAGGGCCCAATGCAGGTTGTTGCTGTGGGCCCCCTTGAAAACGCATTCCGGAAGGAGGGACCCTTCAAGCCCGGGGCCCCTAGAAATGTCACCACCTTTTGCCCCACTAGCAACGGCCCTGTGTAGAACTATTGTCTGTCCCATCCTGTTTCAAATTCTATTTATTTGAACCACTCTTTGAGCTTCTTTCTTTGTGTAAAGAGTATAGGAATAAGTACTATTTATCAGAATCAGAAAGAGATTTATTGCCATTGCACACACAAGGAGTTTGTTTTGGTGACAGAAAACACTTATAGTGCAGACTCTGAGACAACAACAGTTCACAGATAGTAAAATTTAAAATAAAAATAAAGATATGTGAATAAGGGGGGCGTAGAGAGAGCAGTTGAGTCTGTTTTAGCATGGTAAAGATTAAAAATTTTGGCTGAACTCACTTGGGGGCCACAGAACATGTTTGTCCATTCCAATGTATTACTTTTTTACATTGTTTTTTTTATGCAAACAAGTGTAGACAGAGGTGTAAACCTGTTGCGATTGCATCTTACAGTCTTTTGCAGCGTCTTGCGCATGACACGCCGTTCTAAAAACTTAAAAACGCATCTCTAGACCTAAAAACGCATTTTACCCCCATTCCACTCCTTGTGTCTCACGTTTTTCAAAGCAAAATTGTTCTGTGTGAATGTGTCATTAAGCATTTCCTGATTAATTTAGTTTCTAGTTTAGATTAATTTCTAGTGCCGTTTTTTTTTTTTTTTTTTTTTTTTTTTTACTATAATCAAACAATAATGTAGACTGTTATTGTCAAATCAGGACTTAAAAACGAATTAGTCCATTCTGGGCAAAAATGCAATTTTCTTCTCGTTCCGGTTCCACAGTTACCAGTTAGAACAAAATATAAAATACTGCTTTATTTATTCTGAAACAAAATTCATTTAAAATTGTATTTGTTTATTTTAATATTAATTTGATCAGTCTAAAGTAAATAACGTTCCCAACAGCCAGAAATAAGTACAGTTTACATAAGCTACCATTTTATTCTTCCTGTTTAACATTGATTAGACTCCAGTTTGAAATAAAAGGATGCTTAATGTTATTTTTAAAATGAGAGAAATCACAGCTTATTCTGGATTTTTACGGAATGCAGTTTCACTTTTTTCTGTCAGCAGAACAAAATGAATAGCCTAAAAACAATTAACTTGCAATGTTAACAGCCTATTACAAAAGAAACACTAAAAAAAGAAGATGTGTTTGACAAAATCAGAAAATAAGGATGAATGATGTTTGACAGCCTAGGAAATGCATCTCCAGAGCACAGACAGTCGTCGGCGCCACCAGGCGCAAATATTAAACATGTTTAAAATCTTTGTGAGGGCGACTGGCTACAGCTGGTTTTTAAATTCTAAGACAAGAATCTTTAGACCGACTGTAAACAACAGCGACTGTGCGCAACTGCGTTCCCCAAAGCATCGTTAGCCTTTGATCATAGAGATTGGTGGCATTTGTTCTACTATCAACATAGGCTTACGATGCTTTTGGGAAACACATCCCTGGTATGTTTGAGCATTGAGTCGTAACGACCAAATTACATTCATAATCGGCCTAATACAGTTGGCTGGATGACTATAAAAGACCCTCTGTCGAATATAAAAGTATAGCCAATAATGTTTATATTTGAAATTACAGATTTTCTTTTTTTACTAGTAATGATCGGTCCAATCAAATTTCTGTTGCTAAGGCACTTGAAATGACTGGTCCAATCAAAATTTAGTTGATAAAGCGCTTGAAATGACTGGTCCAATCAAAATTTAGTTGATAAAGCGCTTGAAATGACTGGTCCAATCAGATTGTAATACCTATTACTGCTATTATTAGACTAGTGAAATTAAAACGTTTTGAATTGATTGAATTGAAATTGTATTGATGTCATATTTATTTGCTAATTAATACATAATGGATCTAAAGAAAACAAGTGGTACTTTTAAAAGAAAATTAAAAAAGATTAGGGATGCGAAGGAAGCCATTTTTCTTAAGAGGATTCCTTCCATTTCTAATTTCTTTGCTAAACCTCTGGATTTCGCTAGCATTAGCACAGAGCCTCAGCCATGCACTAGCAGTAATGGGACTGCTGCCGTTTCCCATTCAGAAAAGAGGAGGACGTCACAACTTTTTGTGGATCTGATAATAATTCCCTGAAGATGCAACAACACCAATCACTAACAGAGCAGGTGCATCAACTCTGCTGCAACCTGGCAGGCACAGTCCACCCACAGCAACAAACGGGCACTTCAGACAAAGGTTAATATAGTTTTTTTAAAGTTAATGTTCAGTGTTTTATTTAAATCAATTCTATTTTAATTTCGTTTCACTTTATAATTGTTTATTTCAGTTTTTCTTATTTTATCTTATCTTTTTTTTTTTTTTTAAACGTGTGATGGGAATTTTATTTTATTAAAGACTAGATTCCGCTGGTCCATCCTTGGCTTATCAGTTGCCGTTTAAATTTTATTTTTATTTTTTCAGTATTCTTTCATTTTATTTCAGTTTTCTTGCTTAGTTTTATTTTACTATAATAGCCTTGCTTCAGACCCACAGGTGGAGCAGGCTGAACACCATTCGTGCGGTGAGGAGGACGACGATCCCAATTCATGGTGCGACACAGTTACCGACCCAGCTTTATGGAAAAACACTTCCAGTGATAAAGTGAAGTCTATTCTTATCAGAAGAGGAGCAGCTCCTTTCCAAAATAAATGCAGCAAATACCCAGCGTCTGTGAGGGATAGGACAATCGGTGGGAAGGCTAGGAGTTTTACACAATACTCATCTGCTCTTTGCCAAATGGCCAAACTGTTTCTCGTCAATGGTTACTGTACTCCCCGTCAAATGGATGTATTTACTGTTACTCATGCAAACTATTTTCCACTAAGCATAATGCCTTCGTTGACAGATTTTGTGATTGGAAACATTCAAAGAGGATTGGGGAACATGAGAGAAGCGCGGAGCACAGGGCTTGTATGCAGATGTTACATCGGTGCACAAAGGGCACAGAAACAATTGACTCCGATTTAATTAAACAAATGGACTCAGAGAGGGAATACTGGAAGCAAGTATTACGGCGAGTTGTATCAATCATCAAGTTTTTAGGGGACAGAGGACTGGCAATCTGAGGAAATGATGAGTTGTTAGAGCTCATAATGGAAATTTTCTAGGCATCCTCGAAATTTTGGCAGACTATGATCCATTTTTAGCTGAACATAACAAGTTTGGGTGGAAGGGAAAGGGCACTGTGTCCTATTTACCATCGACGTGTGAGGAGTTTATTCAGCTAATGGCTGAGAAAATCAAGCAAACCATCGCTAAAGAAATTCAAAACGCGAAATACTTTTTTGTAATTGTGGACTCAACCCCAGACCTCTCTCATGTTGATCAGCTGACTTTTATTTTTTGTTTTGTTGATCCTGATGGGCATGTGGTGGAATGTTTTTTGGCATTCAAACCAATAAAAAAGTCACACCGGGGAGAGCTTGGCTGACTGCATTTTGGCTATGTTTCTTGTGGAAATGTGTTTAATTTGTTCTTGCATTTTATTAACTATTCATACATTTCAGGTTATTGGAGTGATTAACTATATAACATGTTGAGTCAGTCATTTTAACCCATTAAAAGCAGTGTCTTATTCAGACTTAAAATGAAGTTTTCTTTATTTTAATTCAATTATTAATTTATTTTAAATGCTGTATCAACACAGAATACATGATTGTTGAAGTATGCCATAAATGTTTGTACTTGAAGTTTGTTCAAGTAAAAAATAAAATAAAATAAACAATTATAATTGGGACGATGATCGTGCGCCGGAGATCTGTGGAAGAAACGTGGTGACAAAGGTACTTTTATCTTACATGTAGCCTCGGCCTACTTTAGAAAATGAAAATGATGACAATTATCATAATGTTATATCGCTATACATGCCTGTGTTTGCTAAGGGGTTTATTAATTATATACAAAAACAAAAAATATTTTTTTTCACACACTATATTTGTTTATAATTCTTAAAATAATAACGATTTGAAAAGAGAAAACATAACATCATTATACATATTTATTATTTTTAGTGTCTTGAAACTCTCCTGTCTCTTAAGAAATACAATAAAGTTTACAATAAAGCGAATATTTTACCATTTTATTTTATTATTATAAAATATGGCATATGGCATGTTTTGCGTTTGCCTATCGCGGGACTGGACAGTTTCGGTCTGCTAAATAGGGAGGCGTGACAAAAGCCAGTAAGCCGGTAAAAAGTACTTAAAGAGCTGTTCTGTAAGCGCTTGTCAGAAGAAAAAGTCGAGCGACAGAGAAGGACAGCAGTTTGTAAGTGTTTTTTGCCTCGTTTTGTTATTAGACTACTGCGTGATCATCGTTGCTAGGGAAACTTTGCTTTAATTACTGTGTGTCTTACCCTGGTAAATACGTGTGAATTGTGGCGTTTGGTTTTGCGTTTGCCTATCGCGGGACTGGACAGTTTCGGTCTGCTAAATAGGGAGGCGTGACAAGCTGACTTCAATCACAGGTAATCAGGCAAATATATAAGTGGTAGTTGACACCGCGGCAGCGGTCGCGGCAGCCCTCGTGTGAAGCCTCCTCGTGTGAAGACCGACGAGTGTAAAGACCATCGACTCTGACACCGACAGGGCACTTGAGTATTGCTTTTCTCCCCTTCAATTTTTGTACAGCTCGTCCTCAAATACTTATTTTGGTCACTTGTAGTCACTATGTGCTTTCAGATCTCTACTATCACTACTAACACTCAGAGAGCACGCTATGTACGTCGAAGGAAGGCCTGCCTGACAAATCTAAGGCCTGTCCCTCTGACCTCTACTCCAACGCTCTCTATTCCACTTGGTCTCTGGAACTGCCAGTCCGCTGTTAACAAAGCAGACTTCATTTCTTCTATTGCTACTCATTCTGGTCTCAGCCTCATGGCACTGACTGAGACCTGGATCAAACCTGAGGACACTGCCACTCCCGCAGCCCTCTCCTCTCATTTCACTTGTTCCCACACCCCTCGTACGACTGGGAGGGGTGGAGGTACTGGTCTCCTTATATCGAAAGATTGGAAATTTGATCTTCAACCACCACCTACAGGTAACGTTTCATTTGAATCACATGCTGTTACTGTAACCCACCCTTTTAACATCCACTTTGTGGTCATTTATCGTCCCCCAGGTCAATTGGGAAACTTCTTGGAGGAGTTGGACGTGCTGCTATCAAACTATCCTGAAGATGGTACTCCTCTGGTACTGCTTGGCGACTTCAACATCCACCTAGATAAACCCCAGGCTGCTGACTTCAACACTCTGCTCGCCTCATTTGATCTCAAGCGAGCCTCTACTACAGCGACTCACAAATCGGGCAACCAACTGGACCTCATCTACACGCGCTGTTGCTCAGTGGACAACACTTTAGTTACTCCACTGCACACCTCAGACCACTTCCTCATTACTGCTAATCTAGCACTTACACCTGAAGCGGCACACGCTCCAACGCGGGTCACCTTTCGACGGAACCTACGCTCACTCTCTCCATCTCGCCTATCCTCTGTGGTTGCATCCTCACTTCCTTCACTCTCGCACTTTTCAGCTCTGGACACGAACAGTGCTACGGACACTTTTTGTTCCACTCTGACCTCTTGCTTGGACAACTTTTGCCCACTGTCGTCTAGACCAGCACGCACCACCCCATCTGCCCCTTGGCTGTCCGATGTACTCCGTGAACATCGCTCTAAACTCAGGGCTGCAGAGAGGAAATGGCTTAAATCAAGAAACTCTACCAACCTCAGTGTGTATCAATCTCTCCTCTCTTCCTTCTCTGCAAACGTCTTCACTGCTAAAGCATCATATTACCACGACAAGATTAACAACTGTTGTGACGCTCGGACACTCTTCAAAACCTTCTCTTCTCTTCTTAATCCGCCTCCACCTCCTCCTCAATCGACTCTTACAGCTGATGACTTTGCAGTTTTCTTCACGAATAAGACAAGAACCATCAGTGACCAATTCTCCACACCGCAGACTGAGGATAACTTCACAACGACTAATGCTCACTCGTTCTCCTCCTTCTCTCCACTCTCAGAGACGGACGTTTCCAAACTTATCCTGTCCAGTCATCCTACTACTTGCCCACTGGATCCGATCCCCCACTCACCTCCTTCAAGCGATTTCTTCTTCAGACATACCTTCACTTACTCACATTATCAACTCCTCTCTTCACTCTGGAACATTTCCCTCAGCATTTAAGCAGGCTCGGGTAAGCCCACTGCTGAAGAAACCATCTCTAAATCCAGCACTTCTAGAAAACTACAGACCGGTATCCCTTCTTCCATTCATTGCAAAGACACTCGAACGAGCTGTGTTCAACCAGCTCTCTATGTTTCTTGTACAGAACAACCTCCTGGACAGCAACCAATCTGGCTTCAAAAGTGGCCACTCAACTGAGACTGCCCTGCTCTCGGTTACTGAAGCCCTGCGACTGGCAAGAGCAGCTTCAAAATCCTCAGTTCTCATTTTGCTGGACTTGTCTGCTGCTTTTGACACTGTTAATCACCAGATTCTCCTGTCCACCCTCAGACAGATGGGCATCTCTGGAACCGCTCTCCAGTGGCTTAACTCCTACCTTTCTGATAGATCCTTCATGGTGTCTTGGAGGGGTGAAGTTTCTAAGTCACAACAACTTGCTACTAGGGTTCCTCAAGGCTCAGTACTTGGACCGCTTCTCTTCTCCATCTACATGACGTCATTAGGATCTGTCATTCAGAAGCATGGCTTTTCCTATCACTGCTATGCTGATGACACTCAACTCTACTTCTCATTCCAACCAGATGACCCGACGGTAGTTGCTCGAATTTCAGCCTGTCTGAGTGACATTTCTAGCTGGATGAATGACCATCACCTTCAGCTCAACCTTACTAAGACTGAACTGCTGGTGGTTCCAGCTAACCCATCGTTTCATCACAACTTCTCTATACAGCTGGGTTTGTCAACCATAACTCCTTCCAGGACAGCCAGAAACCTAGGAGTTCTGATGGATCATCAGTTAAGCTTCACAGACCATATTGCTACAACGACCCGGTCCTGCAGATTTGCCTTATACAACATTAGGAAGATTAGACCCTTCCTGTCAGAGCAAGCCACCCAACTTCTTGTCCAAGCTCTTGTTCTCTCCAGACTGGACTATTGTAATGCTCTTCTGGCGGGCCTTCCTGCATGTACTATCAAGCCTCTACAACTGATCCAGAATGCAGCAGCGAGGGTTGTCTTCAATGAGCCAAAAACAGCTCATGTGACTCCTCTCCTCATCAGGTTACACTGGCTACCAGTAGCGCTCGCATCAAATTCAAGGTACTGATGCTTGCCTACAAGACGACCACTGGCACGGCGCCAACATACCTAAACTCACTAGTTCAGTCTTATGCGCCCTCCAGAAGTTTGCGCTCTGCAAGTGAACGACGTCTTGTGGTGCCATCCCAAAGAGGTTCAAAATCACTCTCACTGACTTTTTCCTGGACTGCGCCCAGCTGGTGGAATGACCTCCCGATCTCAATTCGAACAGCTGAGTCTTTACTCATTTTTAAAAAACAACCAAATAATCATCTTTTTCACCTGCACTTAACCAACTAATACTAGTACTTAACTTTTCTTTTTCTTGTCTATCATATTCAAAAAAAAACAAAAAAAACCCTGCCTACGTGTTCTGTACTAGACTAACTGAGACTTGTCATAGCACTTGTATACCGTTGTTGTTCTCTCGTTGATCTGATTGTTTCTACTGTTCTCATTTGTAAGTCGCTTTGGATAAAAGCGTCTGCTAAATGATTAAATGTAAATGTAAAATGTAATTATTTTTAATAAAAAATATAAAATATTTTTAATAAAAAATATAAAATATTTTTTTTTGAAGGGGTTCTAAAACGTAATATGTGGAATATTTGTTTGACGTCACAGCTCAGGATAAATGTGGTGGGAAAACATCTTGTCGTTAGTATTGTTGCATAATAACGTTCACTTTGACTCTTCAGTCTGCACATGATTAATTTCAACTCTGCGTTGTATTCCTTTATTTTGAAATTTTGAAGAGTTGTGTAGGTACACGTTGAAATCTATAATATAAAAGAATGTTATTGTGACATCAAATACATAAAAGATAACAAATAAGTTTATTGTCCATATATCTAGGCATACTGGGTTAGTACCCCCTACCATTTCTAGTTTTTATTTAGTCAAAACATAAACAGTCTCGATCAAGTAAATATTACAAAATAGACACCTTGAACATTTAATTCATTATTACAGTTTATTCACTATAGTTTAAAAAAATGGTAAGAAAATATGACAAGATCTCAGAGTTAAACTGTGTCAGAAAAAAAATCTTAATTATGTCAGATAACGCTTAAGCAAAACATGGTCAAGTCAGAGTGTCTGAATAATTTTTGATTACAAATTTTTATCAATTTTACTGGAAGTCCATTGTATGAAGAATTTTTGTGTACAATATGACACAGTTTACTTTATTTTGCTATCCTCACTTACACAAATGAACTATAGTGTCCTGCACCCACTAGTAAAGATATATTAAAAAATGTCTGAATCATTTTTGGTTTGACTGTATAAAGTGCTGTATCCAAGCATGTTAACAGAAAGTTGAGTGGAAGAAAAAAGTGTGGAAGAAAAAGATGCACAACCAACCGAGAGAACCACAGCCTTATGAGGATTGTCAAGCAAAATCGATTCAAGAATTTGAGTGAACTTCACAAGGAATGGACTGAGGCTGGGGTCAAGGCATCAAGAGCCACCACACACAGACGTGTCAAGAAATTTGGCTACAATTGTCGTATTTTGTTCTTGTTAAGCCACTGCTGAACCACAGACAATGTCAGAAGTATCTTACCTGGGCTAAGGAGAAGAAGAACTGGACTGTTGCCCAGTGGTCCAAAGTCCTCTTTTCAGATGAGAGCAAGTTTTGCATTTCATTTGGAAACCAAGGTCCTAGAGTCTGGAGGAAGGGTGGAGAGGCTCATAGCCCAAGTTGCTTGAAGTCCAGTGTTAAGTTGCCACAGTCTGTGATGATTTGGGGTGCAATGTCATCTGCTGGTGTTGGTCAATTGTGTTTATTGAAAACCAAAGTCACTGCATCCGTTTACCACCTGTATATATATATATATATATATATATATATATATATATATATATATATATATATATATATACATACATTTATTTGTTTATTTATTATAGACACTAGACATACTACTACTAATCTTGTGTTTTTTGTTTGTTTGTTTGTTTGTTTTGCTTTTTATTTCCCAGAAATGCCTGGGAGCATGAAAAAGACGTGCCCAAGTTGTAAGGCCATTATCAATGTGGCCTTCAAAACTTGTCCTGCATGCAAGACTTGCCAGCCATACAAGGCAATGTATTTAATGAAATCCAATTGGGCTGCTTCCATACAAAAAGACTGCAACAGGACTGTTTTTGTTAATAGCAGTTATTGTTTAGTGTTTCACTGCTGGTTTGTAATCATAAGTGACCACTTATAATTTTTTCATGAAGTTAGATATGTGAGATGTTATGTGTCAGTAACATGAGACAGTGGACCTTGCTCATGACACACAAAGAGGAGAAATTTCTGTTTAAATAATTAATTAAATCATTTCATTGAATGTAAAAATTGACATTAAAAAAATTTGTTCTGTGCACAAGCCTACTTAAATTAAACATTTCTTATTGAATTTTGTGTATGAATTAGTTAATAAAAATGTTATAATAAAAATTTGCATTTATTTCAGCTTGACAAATTGGCTGCCCTTGACCTCCATCCCATACTGCTTCTTGGGAAGAGCACAAGCAACACAATTGTGGCTGAAGTCATTCTAAGTGGTATCATTTTTCAGAAGAAGATCTCCTCCAGAGGTTAAAGATCGTCTATGAAGCAGTGTTAAAAAGTTTGTTTCTTGTATTTTCTTGCTATTACTTGCATTACATTTCAATAACCAGAAAGGTCCAGAAAGGTAGGAAAAAGTACTGAAATTATGTGAGTGCTTTGTTTGTGCAAAAAAACCCCATAATTTACCACTTTATTTACAAAAATCTGATCTGCAGCACACGTTCACAAGAGGTTCACGATGCATGCGTGTTGCATATAGACTCATGTGTAGCGGGTCCCGGCTAAGTCTCTGCTGGCAGATATATAGATAATCCTCTGAAAGGAGTGCTCTGGAAATATTAGAAATATTACAGAGAAATCAGTGAAGCAGGACAACAGTTGCTCATTCTCCATTCACTCGGATTATGAGCTCATCTTGCTCTGCGCATCGCTAAATGACCCAGTGTGACGCTGCTCATGGTTACTGCCACCCCCAGTGTCCATTTTATGAAATACATGTCATTATGTGCTTTTTTCCGATACCTGAAGTACTCAAGACATAACAATAAAACAGACATAAATAATAAGAATAAAGAATAACACCTTGCAAGAATAAAACCAATAATATCAACAAAACTCACTTCATGACCGCCAAACACGTTTGTGTTCACGCGAGAGCTGACATTACTGCGTGAACACGCTTTGGATAATATTATTTTGTAAATATAGTGGTAAGTAATATTTTTTGGCACAATAGAGGGGGTCAGCTGAATGTCAGCTGAGGCGTCTGCCAGAACTGACGCTATACAGTCGTGGCCAAAAGTTTTGAGAATTACATAAATATTAGTTTTCAAAAAGTTTGCTGCTAAACTGCTTTTAGATCTTTGTTTCAGTTGTTTCTGTGATGTACTGAAATATAATTACAAGCACTTCATACGTTTCAAAGGCTTTTATCGACAATTACATGACATTTATGCAAAGAGTCAGTATTTGCAGTGTTGGCCCTTCTTTTTCAGGACCTCTGCAATTCGACCTGGGCATGCTCTCAATCAACTTCTGGGCCAAATCCTGACTGATAGAAACCCATTCTTTCATAATAACTTCTTGGAGTTTGTCAGAATTAGTGGGTTTTTGTTTGTCCACCCGCCTCTTGAGGATTGACCACAAGTTCTCAATGGGATTAAGATCTGGGGAGTTTCCAGGCCATGGACCCAAAAGTTCAACATTCTGGTCCCCGAGCCACTTAGTTATCACTTTTGCCTTATGGCACAGTGCTCCATCGTGCTGGAAAATGCATTGTTCTTCACCAAACCTGTTGTTGGATTGTTGGAAGAAGTTGCTGTTGGAGGGTGTTTTGGTACCATTCTTTATTCATGGCTGTGTTTTTGGGCAGAATTGTGAGTGAGCCCACTCCCTTGGATGAGAAGCAACCCCACACATGAATGGTGTCAGGATGCTTTACTGTTGGCATGACACAGGACTGATGGTAGCGCTCACCTTTTCTTCTCCGGACAAGCCTTTTTCCAGATGCCCCAAAACAATCGGAAAGGGGCTTCATCAGAGAATATGACTTTGCCCCAGTCCTCAGCAGTCCATTCACTATACTTTCTGCAGAAGATCAATCTGTCCCTGATGTTTTTTTTTTGAAGAGAAGTGGCTTCTTTGCTGCCCTTCTTGACACCAGGCCATCTTCCAAAAGTCTTGGCCTCACTGTGCGTGCAGATGCGCTAACACCTGCCTGCTGCCATTCCTGAGCAAGCTCTGCACTGGTGGCACTCCGATCCCGCAGCTGAATCCTCTTTAGGAGACGATCCTGGTGCTTGCTGGACTTTCTTGAACGCCTTGAAGCCTTCTTTACAAGAATTGAACCTATTTCCTTGAAGTTCTTGATTAACCTATAAATTGTTGATTTAGGTGCAATCTTAGTAGCCACAATATCCTTGCCTGTGAAGCCATTTTTATGCAACACAATGATGGCTGCACGCGTTTCTTTGCAGGTCGCCATGGTTAACAATGGAAGAACAATGATTTCAAGCATCACCCTCCTTTTAACATGTCAAGTCTGCCATTCTAACCCAATCAGCCTGACATAATGATCTCCAGCCTTGTGCTCGTCAACATCCTCACCTGAGTTAACAAGATGATTACTGAAATGATCTCAGCAGGTCCTTTAATGACAGCAATGAAATGCAGTGGAAAGGTTTTTTTTTGGGATTAAGTTAATTTTCATGGCAAAGAAGGACTATGCAATTCATCTGATCACTCTTCATAACATTCTGGAGTATATGCAAATTGCTATTAAAAAAACATAAGAACCAACCACCCCAAATACCAATTGTCACACAATTCTCAAAACTTTTGGCCACGACTGTACACTTGGTTAAGGTATTACGTAGTAGGTTTTAAATATGTTTAGGTAGGTCTTAATTATGCATTTAACGCTGCTTGTTGTAGTTCTTTGTTGTCTGTCTGTCTGTCTGACCAATATGAAACCTACAATTGCACACACAGTTCTGTAAATTAATATACTTTGTTAAATTAATAAATAAAGTATTTCTTGGACTTTGATTTTCCTTCATATCCTTCATAATTTTTTTGCAATTATTGACGTGAAATAGGTCTTAAATTTCATTCATAATGGTCTTAAAAATTACTAGACTCACCAGACTTATGATAACACATAACACATATTTAGAGTATCTGTGGAGCATTCATGACATGAAGATTGTACTGTACTTGCTACCACCACAACTGCAAGACTTGTGCCAAGACAAATGTTGCTGGATATTGTGTTGTGATAATCTTTGTTTTGTATTTGTTCTATAGGGAACAGAGGAGGTCCTCATTCGTTGGGTTCCATGCAAGGCCTGGTAGGTGTACTAATGTACAGTTTACATACACACCATACACAACAGTTTAAACATTTAGGTAACTGTATTATAATAATATACCCCTTTGTTCTGCTGAATCAATATAATTTTCTGTTTCCATCCACAGACGCAGCAACTGTATCTGGGGTGCAAGCAGGGGAAGAAAAGTGGTCAATGCCACACAGTTTTTTTCTCTTTCATGACGACAATATATCCATTCAAGGAAAGCTTTTTGGAAGATGTCACCACAAATGTTACCACTCTGGAATTATGAAAATTGGAACAGAAACATGCCAGTAGACTTGCATAAATAAAGAAAACAAATGGTTTTCCAAGTCTTACCCTTCCAAATTGTTGTGAGTACTGTTGTAACATTTTCACAAATGCTTGTTGTAAAGGTTTTTAATGAAAACACTGGTCTTAACGGGACAACAGAATCCTTTTATTCTCGTCTTCAGCCGTGAACTCAGCATGTGCCGAACTACTTCTTGGAACAACAACGTAATCACGTTTCTCTTAAAGCAACACACACATTACATCTCCCCTTTTCAGTTTTTTTTTTTTCTTCTGAACAGCCTTAAATATTTCTCGTTAGTATTATGAAATTTTCAACATCATTAAACAAAACAAAACTTATTTTCTAATTTTGCTTATTCCAACCACATTGAATGAAATTGTTTCTAATCTCTATTAAACAAAATATGACTAGCATATATTCCTTCTTTCTTCTTCCCCTTTTTCACAAATCTAATCTATTCACTGGTTTGCTTATTCTGCCAGATCTAGTCATCAGCGGTTCAGTTTTTGTGTTTGGGGCCTGAGACAAAGTTTTCCCAGTGTTCAAAGTAGACTCAGGCTGCTGTTCATATGATTGTTCTTTTTGGACCAGAGTTTGAGTTCCTCCAGCTGAATCAGGGATGAGCTGCAAGTGACGACGGTTACGCCGCAGAGTAGTCCCTTGATGTGTCTCAATAGTGAAAGATCGAGGAGTTGTACTCATGCCTGTGACCACATCAGCTGTTCCCCAGGACTTTTGATGGTCTAACTTAGTGAGTACGGCATCGCCAGTCCTCAGCAATGGTAAGGGTTTAGCTCCATGGTGACGATTAAAGTAGAAAGCTTGCTTTTGCTTTTCCATGGAGTCTTTTCTCTTTTTACATCTTTCAGATTTGGCCACCGAGGCTGAAGATTTGTCTCAAGCATTGGAAGTGTCGTTTTAATCTTTCTGCCCATAAGTAGTTCAGCCGGGCTAACACCTGTAGAGATGCAAGGTGTTGCCCTGTAGCTCATCAGAGCCAGAAGAGGATCTTTCTGTTGCAAAATTCTCTTTGCAATCTGCACTGCCCTCTCTGCATGTCCATTTCCTTGAGCGTGGTGTGGACTAGATGTGATGTGCAGAAAGTCAAATTCTTTTGCAAATTCCTGGAACTCACTGCTCACAAACTGCCGACCGTTGTGTCTGAAACTATTTCGTCAGGGCAGCCAAACCTGGCAAAAAGTGCTTTCAGTTTTAACACTACTTCTGAGGTGGTAGTTGTTGGCATGTGAAGAATCTCAAGAAATCGAGAGAAATAGTCAGACACAACCAGATAAGCGTGCTTGTTGTGCTCACACAGATCAATAGCTAGCCTTTTCCAAGGCCTGTCTGGAAGGGGTGTTGAGATGAGGGGCTCCTTTTGCTGTGTCTGTTTCATCTCTAGGCATATCTGACAGGACTGAACCTTTTGTTTGATTTCAGATGAAATGCCTGGCCACCACACAGATGTACTGGCCCCGCTCCCTACACTTCGTCAGACCTTGATGCCCATCATGTATTCTGTTTAGAATATCGGCTCTCAAGACATCTGGAATTAACATACGGCTTCCTCTTGTCAGTATTCCGTTGTGCTCAGACAGCTCATTCTTGAAAGGGAAAAACTGTCGAACTGCCACTGGAATGTTGTCAACATAATCTGGCCATCCTGACTGGATATACTTCCGAACAATTTGCAAGTTGTTGTCGGCCATTGTAGCAGCCTGAATGGCTTCAAGTTTTGGAGGGCTTGCGGGCAGGCCTTCAGCAACAGCAGCAATGTAACACCCCACATCAGAGTGTGTGTTGAGGTCCTTTTCCTTATATGCTAACGGGCTCCGTGATAGTGCATCAGCCACCAACAAAGTTTTCCCTGGAGCATATTCAGCAGTCAGTTTAAATCTCATCAGCCTCATAAGTAGCCTCTGACATCGCAGCGGAACATTGTCCAAGTCCTTCTTATTCATAAGAGGTACTAATGGTTTGTGATCTGTCACTAATTTGAAGTGTTCAAGGCCAATCAGGTACTTTTCGAATTTTTCACAAGCCCAGACGCCCGCCAGACATTCTTTCTCAATCTGGGCGTATCTGGTCTCAGCCTCAGACAAACTGCGTGAGCAATACGCCACCGGTTTCCAGTTTCCATCGTGCAGCTGCAGTAACACACCACCTATGCCATAACTGCTAGCGTCAGCTGAAACAGCAGTGGGTAGAGACACACTGTAGAATGACAAAACTGGAGAAGTGGAAAGGATGTCTTTTATGCGCTGGAATGCTGCTTCCTGAGGATAGGCCCAAGTCCATATCGCTGTTGACCTCAAAAGTTCATATAGTGGTCTGCCTTCTGTTGACAGATTTGGAATGTACTTGCCCAGATAATTAAACATTCCAAGTACACGTTTTAGTTCCTGAACATTATGTGGCGGTGAGAGTTCACGGATTGCTCTGACTTTCTCAGGATCGGGTCTCACCCCTGATCTGTCGATCAAGTGACCAAGGAAGTGAAGTTGTTGCTGTCTCAGCAGACACTTTTCACGGTTTAGCTTTAAGCCAGCAGTCTCAATTCTCTCCAATACTTTGTTAAGCCGTTGGTCATGCTGTACCATGGTGTCTCCATACACCAGTATTTCATCCATATACACAGATACTCCTTCAAGCCCTAGGAGAGTTTCTGCCATCTTCCGCTGAAATATTTCAGGGGCGCTTGAAATGCCAAAAGGAAGACGTTTAAAGGAGTACCTTCCGAATGGTGTTATGAATGTGGTCAATTTGCTGCTTTCTGGGTGTAAGGGTATCTGCCAAAACCCAGAGGCAGCATCCAAAGATGAGAAGACTGTTGCACCACTAAGTTTTGCGATTATCTCCTCTGCGGTTGGCAGAACATATCTTTCCCTTTTAACGGCTTCATTCAATTTTTTCAGATCCACACAGATTCGTACCTTTCCATTTGGCTTTGGTACTGGCACCATAGGTGCGCACCAGTCTGTAGGGTTTGTTACTGGCTCTATGACTCCGTTTTCTTCCATTCGCCGCAACTCTTCTTTTACTTTTTGTATAAGAGGTAATGGAACTCTGCGTGCTGTGTGTACCGCATATGGCTGAACATTTTCCTTAAGCTGGATTTTAACAGGTTCTGTTTTAAGGGTTCCATGCTCACCAAATGCATTGTGAACTTCCTCAATGCGTTTCACCAGACCCATTGAGGATGCAGTGGATCTGCTTAGCAAATTGTTCACATTTTGTCCATGGATGACATACACTGGGAATGTGTACACACTTCCTTTATATGTGGTACTGGCTTGAAATTTCCCCACGCACTCTAGTTGACCTCCAGGACTGCACAGTGTAACATTTGTCTGCTCCAACATTCTTTTTGGATTAAGCGTGCTGAATGTTTCTTCACACATGATGTTTGCATCTGCGCCAGTGTCAATTTTAAATTTAACTGGTGTCTTTCCAATTGAAATGTTCACGGACCACTGCTCATCATTTCTATGTGAATTTGTAACAGCACCAAGGAAATATTGTGTTTGTGCAACGGTCTCTGTCACTTCTCTGACTGACCTGCTGTGACACATTCTTTCCCAATGTCCCACTTTTTTACATTTGTTGCATGTTGATTTTATTGCTGGGCAGTTTTCTTGTCGTCTGTGTTTGATTTTTTCCACATCTACCACATTTTGGTTCTCCTTGCTCTTTGTCGTTTTTCCTTTTAGGTTTCCATTTCTGTTTCCCTCTGTCTGCTGCTCTTCCTTCTGCGATATCTTGTATCGCAGCGCACGCCTCCTCCTGCTGGTGAACTTGAAGCGCTACTTCTTCACACTGGCGCACAGTTTGAATAGTTTGAGCTAACGTCAGATCGGACATTAACTGTAATCTGCGCGACAGTTCTTTATCAAGTATGCCCACGACTATCCGATCCCGGATGTTTTCATCTCTATGTTCACCAAAGTCACAGTGTTCCGATAAATCATAGAGAGTTCTAATAAAGGTTTCAGCCTTTTCACCAGGACGCTGCACTCTTTGATAAAAGCAGGCTCGCTCATGGATCACGTTTCGTTTAGGGAAGAAATACTCGTCGTATTTTCTTAACACAATGTCAAATTTCTTCTTGTCATCCTCCTCAATAAAGGCAAATGATTTAAATATGTGTTCGGCTTCATTTCCCATGGCATAGATTAATGAACTGACCTGGACTTCCCCATCTTCTTTATCCAATTTAGTAGCACTCCGAAAGCGCTGAAAACGTTGTTTCCAGTCAGCCCAGTCATTCGGACGATCAAATGGAAAACACTCCGGGGGGTTGAATTTTGCCATTCTTCCTAGGTCGTGTGCTCGTCAAGCACTTCTGACACCATGTAAAGGTTTTAATGAAAACACTGGTCTTAACGGGACAACAGAATCCTTTTATTCTCGTCTTCAGCCGTGAACTCAGCATGTGCCGAACTACTTCTTGGAACAACAACGTAATCACGTTTCTCTTAAAGCAACACACACATTACACTTGTCTTGGAACTCAGGTGCAGTAATTTTCAGGTCCTCAAAAGATGTGAAAAGGTCTACCTGGTATATGGTTTGAAACCTGACAGTGCCTGGCCAGTAACCACTAAACAGCAGGTCCCCCACCTCAGGTGTCCATGATGCAAGACATGTTCTGCAATTCATAACTGGGAGGAACATGTCACAGCGACCTGCAAAAATTTCAAAAGAAAAAAAATAGTACACACTTCGACACTCTTCAGACATCTGTCAGCAGGTTACGCCAATAGACAAATACAACAAAAAACACTGAGTACAACTGATCGTCCAGCGACAACAGACAGGTTCTGAGGGTCACAATCACAAATTTTGTCAAGTTGTGTAATAGGCAGCAAACACACTAGATGAAAGGAAAAATATATTAACTATAAAAAAGGAAATAAATAACAACATGGTTTTAAGTACTTCTTACTTTGCTCATACTTTACATTTTATCACTGAGATTTTGCACAGCAGTTGATGGTGGGAGAGGTTTATTGAACCCATCTATAAGAGTCTCTTTGTTGTGAAAAACTAGATGTTGATGCATAGAAACATCACACTTGCCACAGTAACGGGGTTTCGGCAAACAGTCCTTGCACCTGATGACTGCTTCTTTCAAGCTGCGGTGATCACAAGGACCACGCTGCACACAGTCTGAACCAAGCAAACTGTCAAGGAGTTTTGGCCTTGCTTCCTCCCAGCATTCTTCAGACAAGGTTTGCCTCAATGCCCAATCATGAGATGCTGGTGATCTGGGTTCATCACAGTCCACTGCATGTTGGAGTAGCTGTAGTTGTAAATCTTGCAATAAAAAAACAATACATTACAATTCCTTAATGTTACAAGCCTGTAAACCAAGAGCACAAACTTAGATTATGTTGTTAAAAAAGACATGAAACAAGTAATGTCTTGAGAGCGACACTTAAATATTCTGAAACACATTTGTACATTTAACAGTTATCATAAAATGTTGGCACTTTTATTAATTTAGGGAGACTTTATGAAGACAGTGATACATTTCTGATGGGTAAAAACATTTGAAGGGTTAGTTGAAAATTCTGTCATTTATTACTTACCCTCATGTCGTTCTACACCCATAAGAACACAAATTAAGATATTTTGGACGAAAACAGGGAGGCCTGTGATTGTCCCATAGACTGCTAAGTAAATAACAGTGTCAAGGTCCAGGAAAGTATTAAAGACATCATCAGAAAACTGCCATCAGTGGTTTAACCGTAATGTTATGAAGCGATGAGAATACTTTTTGTACGTGACAAAAACAAAAATAATGACTTTATTCAACAATTTCTTTGTCAGCAGTCTCCTCTGTGTTTCTCCATATCACCATATGCTGCGTATGCTCTTCTGTATCAGCTGCGCCACAATGTTTCTACGTGAATTTAACTTTGATTTGAAAGAAAACAGCGCGTCCTTGTGGCGCGGCTGATACAGAAGGGCATACGGTGATATGGAGAGACACAGAATACAAACCCGATTCCAAAAAAGTAGGCACTGTACAAATTGTGAATAAAAACAGAATGCAATGATGTGGAAGTTTCAAATTTCAATATTTTATTCAGAATACAACATAGATGACATATCAAATGTTTAAACTGAGAAAATTTATAATTTTAAGGGAAAAATACGTTGATTTTAAATCATGGCATCAACACATCTCAAAAAAGTTGGGACAAGGCCATGTTTACCACTGTGTGGCATCCCCTCTTCTTTTTATAACAGTCTGCAAACGTCTGGGGACTGAGGAGACAAGTTGCTCAAGTTTAGGAATAGGAATGTTGTCCCATTCTTGTCTAATACAGGCTTCTAGTTGCTCAACTGTCTTAGGTCTTCTTTGTCGCATCTTCCTCTTTATGATGCACCAAATGTTTTCTATGAGTGAAAGATCTGGACTGCAGGCTGGCCATTTCAGTACCCGGATCCTTATTCTACGCAGCCATGATGTTGTAATTGATGCAGTATGTGGTCTGGCATTGTCATGTTGGAAAATGCAGGTCTTCCCTGAAAGAGACGACGTCTGGATGGGAGCATATGTTGTTCTAGAACTTGGATATACCTTTCAGCATTGATGGTGCCTTTCCAGATGTGTAAGCTGCCCATGCCACACGCACTCATGCAACCCCATACCATCAGAGATGCAGGCTTCTGAACTGAGCGCTGATAACAACTTGGGTTGTCCTTGTCCTCTTTAGTCCGGATGACATGGCGTCCCAGTTTTCCAAAAAGAACTTCAAATTTTGATTCGTCTGACCACAGAACAGTTTTCCACTTTGCCACAGTCCATTTTAAATGAGCCTTGGCCCAGAGAAAACGCCTGCGCTTCTGGATCATGTTTAGATATGGCTTCTTTTTTGACCTATAGAGTTTTAGTCTGCAACGGTGAATGGCACGGTGGATTGTGTTCACCGACAATGTTTTCTGGAAGTATTCCTGAGCCCATGTTGTGATTTCCATTACAGTAGCATTCCTGTATGTGATGCAGTGCTGTCTAAGGGCCTGAAGATCACGGGTATCCAGTATGGTTTTCCGGCCTTGACCCTTACACACAGAGATTCTTCCAGATTCTCTGAATCTTTGGATGATATTATGCACTGTAGATAATGATAACTTCAAACTCTTTGCAATTTTTTCTCTGAGAAACTCCTTTCTGATATTGCTCCACTATTTTTCGCCGCAGCATTGGGGGAATTGGTGATCCTCTGCCCATCTTGACTTCTGAGAGACACTGCCACTCTGAGAGGCTCTTTTTATACCCAATCATGTTCCCAATTTACCTAATAAGTTGCAAATTGGTCCTCCAGCTGTTCCTTATATGTACATTTAACTTTTCTGGCCTTATTGCTACCTGTCCCAACTTTTTTGGAATGTGTAGCTCTCATGAAATCCAAAATGAGCCAATATTTGGCATGACATTTCAAAATGTCTCACTTTCAACATTTGATGTTATCTATATTCTATTGTAAATAAAATATAAGTTTAAGAAATTTGTAAATTTTTCCATTCCTTTTTTACTCACAGTTTGTACAGTGGCCCAACTTTTTTGGAATCAGGTTTGTATTTCTTATGATTTTAAATCTGCACTGAACTTCAGATCAATCTCAAAGTAAGAGGAGGTACTAAAGTATGATTTTGTGGTGGATGTGTTCAATTATTATCATCTTTATTCAAGTGATGAAGGATTTTGAAAGTCTGACAGTGTTGAGCACTACTGTAAGGTTAAACCTGCATGGTATAAAGGTTTGGAAATGATTAACAGTTGAAAACATTCATTGGAAATTTAGAAAAAGAAATCAAAATGTAATCAAAAGTAATAATTTACATTAATAAAGTAATTAGACAAGTTACACTACTATTACTTTTTAAACAGGGTGACTTGTAATCTGTAACCTATTGCATTTTCAAAGTAACCTTCCCAACACTGATAACAGTGGTGAATATGGACATTTTAAGAAGTATACTTTAAGGAGAATTCACATTTTCTGGACACATCATACAGTCTACCTAGCAGAAAAACACTATCAAAAACTGAAATGCCTAGGCTGTAGGACAAGTTAAGAAGTGATATAATGGACAAAATCAAGAGTACATCTGCTGTTTGTCACACAACAGACTGATGGACCTCTTTGACTGCAAGAAGTTACATGACTCTGACATTTCAAAGAGGACTTTCAGATGATCTCCTATCTCCTGGACTGCTTTATTTTGACAGACAGACACTGCTGCTCACCTGGCAAGGGAGCTGACCAGGGTTACAAATGAATGGGGTGTGGGAGAGAAAACTGTAGCTTGTGTCACAGACAATGCCAGCAACATTATTTTAGTCCTGGAAGACCACCTCCCCTGGGACCACATGCCTTGTCTTGCCCATATGCTGAACCTCATTGTCAGAGCTGCATTGAAGGAGGTCCAAGCAATAGTAAGGTCAAAAGGTCAAGACATTCCTGAATACTATCATAGAAGTACAGTTGCTTCAGACAAGCTCAAGGCCACATAAAAACAGAAGTGTCAAAAGGCGTTGCGGTAAAAACCGGATGTGGCCACAATTTGGAATTCAACATTTTACATGTTGAAAAGATTTACTGAAATCAAAGATCCAATCATCTCCACCCTGGCACTCACTAATGCAGAAGTACCGTAAGTGGCCAAGCAAAATGCCTATTACAGCCGTGTGTGTAACTCAGTTGTGTGTTGAAGTTGTTCACGAAACTACCGCCAGGTGGTGCAAAGGGACAGTATGCAAACTGACTGAAATTAAATATTTTGTTTTGTAAACAGAGATTTTAAATAATGAAATAAAACAACAACATTATAACATCCTTAAAAATCAGAAAATTAATTTAAAATTAATTTTAAGAAAGTTAATTTCAAAATGTCTGATAGTCGTAGGCTGCAGCTTAATGCATCAAAATAAAAATAGAAATTATTAAAATTATATAAAGGCTCTTAATGCATGTTGTTATTATTATTAAACAGTCATGAAAACCATTAAAACTACACAATTTTCTTATGTTGTATTAAGCCCCTTTCATTTCAATCTTCAGCTTCAGGTTTTTGAATGAAAAATCCTCACCTTTGCCGTTGGTCCTCTCTGTACAAGCCTGCACATTCATGACACTATATTCTCGCAATTTACTCTGACTCACACAATAAAAATAAGATAAAAAAAATAAGTTGTGAGAAATCAATATTAATAGGTTAAAACTGCAACATGAAAAACGCCTAGAAATCGTACAAAAAGTAGAATATTTAGATTAGATTTAAAGAGGTGTGCATTAGCCTATGCCATAAAAAAATAAAACTATTGAAAATGTGGATTATTGCTGAGTGTTATAGGCTAGCCCTTGTTCTAACACATATTTTGGCACTCACATTAATGCCACAAATTACGAAAGGCTTGAAACTTACATTTAATAATTCTCTGGTATTTCAGCAGGTCACACACTTATTTGTTATCTGGACTTTTTTAACACATTCATTTCTGTATACAGAACTCATGACATGCCGAAAATTATGTTGCTGTATTAAGAAATGTATCACTTTTTATCGTTCCTTTGTATTAATTAAAACATTTTTAAATAATAATGAAACATTTTTTTAATAATAATAATACTGAATATAATACAGTTTGCATACAAAGTTTGGGCGTGCAAGAGATTTTATTAGACAACAAAATAAAGCTTAAGATTTTTTTTATTTAATTAGAAAACAACCCCTGATTCACAACATTCATTTCCAAATGCATAAATCTGGTATAGACCTGCACGGACCTCAAACCTGGTCTCTATAGCAGCCCTTGGCCGACAGCTTACCATTGTCATTGGCCCGAGTCCAACTGGAGCCCATGTCTTTTTCTCTCTCTTTTTTGCTTCCTATAATTACACAGCTGTTGCAGCCGTTAAAATAGGTCAGTTTTGTTTTTAATTGCAAAGTTATATTTCTTAATGTTTCATAATTAATTAATTTAAAAAATGTTTGGAACATTTTTGTTTGTTAAATTTCAGCAGCAGACAGCTCAGTTGATCACATTTGCTCAATTTAGCAATCTTGCTTAAAATAAAATCTGTAGATATTAAACAATTAAAGCATACAGTAGCTGGCCAACCAAAATTGCCGCTGCCACGTCTGCAAAGAGCATTTGCAGTTTTTGAGCGCTGAGTGGCGCTTTAACCACAATTTATCAAACAAGTGCATCAAAGCACATTTTCACAAATAGCCGTCAGCTTTGCCTCACCAATGTGTTATATTTGACAGCTGCAGTCGGGGAAAATAAAAAAAAAAACACTGTAGTAAAAATATTTTATATTCACAGATGAAAGTTTAGTACTTATGAAGTTATGTGCGTTTCTTAGAACGAATTCAAGCAGGATAAATGTCAAGCCTATGAGCCTGTGCTTATATTTTATCTAAGCTACACAGTATTACACCATATTTTAGATTTGAAAGATTTAATAGGTGTGTAGTATTATTTATATAATATGAATTGTGTGTTATATTATCCTAAAGAAATGATGGTTTACTTTGCATCAAAGCATTAAAAGTGGTAGCCTATTTTAGTGAGCTAGGGTACATGGATTTTTATGCAAAATGTCAATATTCTTACATATTTTAATAAAACTTTAAAGACATCTGTGTGTATACTGATTAAGAAATTGTTTCGTGTTTTAAATTAAATTAAAATTAAATTTATGCATTTAGCAGACGCTTTTATCCAAAGCAACTTACAGTGCATTCAGGTTATCAATTTTTACCTATCATGTGTTCCCGGGGAATCGAACCCCCAACCTTGCGCTCGTTAATGCAATGCTCTACCACTTGAGCTACAGGAACGTTTTACAAGTTATTTCCTTTATTTTAGTAAATCATGAGGCACTGTATAATTTCGCTCCCATTATTTAGGCCTAATTAAAACAAGAAACAAATATTCACAAGTTCACACTTACATATAATAAACTGGGTAAAGGGTTATGCGTATTTGGCATGCTGTCCGGGGAGAGGGGTCCCGAGCTCCCCCAAATGCAATTAGAACAGGACAGCAGCCAGATACGTACATTTGCAGCCCCCCAAAAAGCAAGGCTTAATTTTAGAGGGAAGCTGGACATCCTTTGTTATACATTTGTTGCAGCGGTATCTAGGAAGAGAATTTGGCTTCTGTGGAAGCATTCACTGCTCAAAGACAGCTAAAAGACTCCTGCGGGAGAGGCTACTGCTGCGGCAGTAGGGAAATACAGAAAAGGCTCCTGTGGGAGTGGCTACTGCTGCGGCAGTAGGGAAAGACAGAAAAGGCTCCTGCGGGAGCTGACACTGCCGCGGCAGTCGAGAAACAGAGAAAAAAAGTCTATTGCGGAAGCAGACATTGCTGCGGCAGTGGGAGAGGCATATAAAGGCTCCTGCGGGAGCAGACACTGCTGCGACAGTGGGGAAATACAGAAAAGGCTCCTGCGGGAGCAGGCACTGCTGCGGCAGAGAGGAAATACAGAAAAGGATCCTGCGGGAACAGACACTGCTGCTGCGCAGTGAGAAAATACAGAAAAAAAAAAGGCTCCTGCGGGAGCAGACACTGCTGCGGCAGTGAGGAAATACAGAAAAAAAACGGCTCCTGAGGGAGCAGACACTGCTGCGGCAGTGGGAAAATACAGAATAAGCTCCTGCGGGAGCAGACACTGCTGCGGCAGTGAGGAAATACAGAAAAAAGGCTCCTGAGGGAGCAGACACTGCTGCGGCAGTGGGAAAATACAGAATAAGCTCCTGCGGGAGCAGACACTGCTGCGGCAGTAGAGAAATACAAAATGGGCTCCTGCGGGAGCAGCTACTGCTGCGGCAGTGAAGAAATACAAAATGGGCTCCTGCGGGAGCAGCTACTGCTGCGGCAGTGAAGAAATACAAAATGGGCTACTGTGGGATCAGCTACTGCTGCGGCAGTAGGGAAATACAGAAAAGGCTCCTGCGGGAGCAGACACTGCTGCGGCAGTGGGAAAATCCAGAAAAAGGCTCCTGCGGGAGCGGTCACTGCTGTGGCAGTGGAGAAATACAGATAGAGGATCCTGCAGGAGGGGACAGTGCTGCGGCAGTGTGGGAATTAGATGGGCAAAATCTGTGCCCTAATGTTGCTGGCTACGGGGGGTGGTTCCAAGGTGAGAGTGTTCGGAGGGATGGGTAGGGTGTGGCGGAACATAGAGAAGGAAGAGGGAGCATGAGAGGAGGAGGAAAGATAACTGCTGGAACGGCCTGCGGAGATGTGCTCACACTTACGGAGACATGCTCATGCTTGGGATGGCTCCGGAAGTGGAAGAAAGAGGGGGAAAGAGAGGGGAATGGCGGGCATCGGGGCCTGCGCCATTAGTGGAGGCATGCTCATGCTTGGGATGGCTCTAGGAGTAAAAGAAAGAGGGGGAAAGAGGGGAATGGTGGGCATCGGGGCCTGCGCCATTAGCGGAGGCATGCTCATGCTTGGGATGGCTCTAGGAGTGGAAGAAAGAGGGGGAAAGAGGGGGGAATGGTGGGCATCTGGGCCTGCGCAATTAGCGGAGGCAACCTCACACTGGGGTAAGACTGTGGGGCTGCAGGCCATGAGTAGGGGACGGGGTTGTAAGAAAAGGGGTGTGGATGGGTCTGCGCCACTATCGGAGCCATGCTCACGTTAGCATTTATTACGGGAGCTGGAGGCCACTAAACAGAAAAATGGTTATTAATAGCATGAGGGACCGGAAGAGTTGTGGGCATGTTTACAAATGGAGGCCGCCTCACGTTTGCTTCAGCTGCTATAGCTGTAGGCTGTGGGAAGAGGCTGGGGTGTGTGATGTCCTGAAGAACCTGTGTAGCCTGCACTGCTAGCAGAGGCAGCCTTATGCTAAGGTCTGCTACGGGAGCTGGAGGACACTGAAAAGAAAAAAGGGGGTTAGAAGTAACAGTATGGAAATACTGAGATGTATGGACCAGTGTTGCAAGTAGAAGTAGCTTCATGCTTGCTTTGGCTGCTGTAGATGTAGGCTCCGGGAAAGTAGAAGGGTTAGTAACATTTGATGGGACAAGCTAAAAATGCCTGGGTAGCCTACAGTGTTGCCGGCTTAGCAATTTGTTGCCTGATTTGACAATTCCTCAAGCCTTGTCCACATTAATACCTTTCCATTGAAAAAGCATCTTTTCCTCATTGTTATTTGATTGGTTGTTGCTGTCGTATGCCTCTAGTTTGAGCTCCGTCACGTTATTTCTGTATCGTCTATTTTTTATTGTTGAAATCTATTTTATACACCATCATTTTTGTTTCTATAACGTGTGAATATATCCTCTATCGTATTCTACAACAAAAACAATCAGAGTGACAAAAACAAGTCCTAATGATGCATTAGGGCTTGCGTTTACTGACTTATTAAACTGTTTTGGAGTAAAGCAAAATGTCACCGGGCCCACTCATCGTTTTAATCATACGCTAGATTTAATTATATCACATGGAATCGATCTTACTGATATAGATATCGTACCTCAAAGTGATGATGTTACTGACCATTTCCTTGTTTCGTGCATTCTGCGTATTAATGATAATAACTATATAGCTTCGCGTTATCGTCCGGGCAGAACTATTGTTCCAGCCACCAAAGACAGATTCACAAATAACCTGCCTGCTTTATCTCAACTGCTCTGTGTACCCATAAATACACATGAACTAGACAAAATGACTGGCAACATGGGCACTATCTTCTCTAATACATTAGAAGCTGTTGCCCCCCTCAAATTGAAAAAGGTTAGAGAAAAATGTACTGTGCCATGGTACAACAGTAATACCCACGCTCTCAAGAAAGAAACTCAGTCTTGAGCTCAAATGGAGAAAAACTAACTTGGAAGTTTTTAGAATTGCATGGAAAAACAGTATGTCCAGCTATAGACAGGCTCTAAAAACTGCCAGGGCCGAGCATATCCACAAACTCATAGAAAACAACCAAAACAATCCAAGGTTTTTATTTAGCACAGTGGCTACATTAACAAATAACCAGACGCCACCCGATCTAAATATTCCCTCACTGTTAAATAGTTTAGTTACAAAATATTATTTCTTACTTATAAGGCCCTAAATGGCTTAGCTCCTGTGTACCTAACTAGTCTTCTACCACGCTACAACCCATCACGCTCCCTAAGGTCACAAAACGCTGGACTTTTGATAGTACCTAGGATAGCAAAGTCCACTAAAGGAGGTAGAGCTTTTTCACATTTGGCTCCCAAACTCTGGAATAGCCTTCCTGATAATGTTCAGGGTTCAGACACACTTCCTCTGTTTAAATCTAGATTAAAAACACACCCTCTTTGGCCAAGCATTCAAATAATGCATCTCATAATTTTGGACTGCAGTTATATATGATCAAATGCGCATTATTATTCTTTAGCTTGGGTTAAACTTATTAATTTTACTTGGCTGGAACAGCAGCTACGCTAATTATGTCTCTATTTGTTTCTCTATAAAACCACTCTAATTTAAAACCGTGGTAACTAGGATTTACACAAGCTCCAGTCTGGATCCAGAGCACCTGAGAAGAAATGATGCCAGCCCCTCAGAGGACCTCAGATGATGCTAACCCAGAGACAACATACAGAACTACCACATTTTGCTATAAGTTTGATTGCATAATTGCTGTTAATAGTGTCAATCGTCTGTTTGTTTACGTCTTTTATTGATTTTTCTTAACATCTCTGCCATATGCACATAAACTGACAGTCATCACTGATAAGCTACTACTAAATATTGTAGAAACTTAATTTTCTGTGAAGTTGCTTTGCAATGAATTGTATCGTAAAAACCGCTATACAAATAAACTTGAATTTAATAAACTTGAATGTGTCATATTCTTTGTTCTAAACTCCTGAAACATTGATGTCTTTTTGAAATATTGGTCTCTTTGTATATGATATTCAATTCAATTCAAGTTTATTTGTATAGCGTTTTTCATTATGCAAATCGTTGCAAAGCAGCTCTACAGAAAACTAAAGTTTCTACATTATATTTAGTAATAGCTTATCCGTGGTAACTATCTCAGAAACTATCTCAAAATTTGGTAGTTTTGTATGTTGTTTCAGGGTTGGCATCATCTGAGGTCTCCTGGGGGGGTTGGCATCATCTCTTCTCTGTCACCTCTGGTTCTCTCTCTGACTCATCCAGCTCTACTGGGCTGGATGCCATGGTACAGACGTGGCCAAGGCTTCCTCTGTATGCTTTTCCCCCAATTGCTCTGCTCCCAGGTGTTCTGGAGAGTGAGCGCTTGGATGGAGTCCGGCTGCTTTTAGTAGCCCCATTCTGGCCAGGCCGGGTATGGTTCTTGGGCCTGATTTCTCTCTTTGACGGCACTCCATGGGAGGTTCCCGTCAGGAGAGATCTCCTCTCGCAGGCGGAGGGCGCACCCCTGCACGGAGCTTGGAGGCTGTAGGTGTGGTCTCTGAGGAGGCTTCCGGTCTTTCAACCGAGGTTGTTGAGACCATTCTCCAATCCTGAGCTCGCTCAATGAGGAAACTGTACGCCTTGAAGTGGAAGCTTTTCACTTCTTGGTGCGGAGACCGCAGCTCGACCCAGTTAACTGCCCGATTGGTACAAATCTGGAGTTCCTTCAGGCCCTTCTCCCCGCAGGGTTGACCCACTCCACCCTGAAGGTCTACGTGGTGGCCATTGTGGCCTACCGCACCCCTCTTGGTGGCCAGTCAGTGGGCAAACACCCTCTGGTTACATGTTTCCTCTGCGATTCTTTCAATCTAACACCCCCTGCCAGAAGAAGCTTATGCTAAGCGGTGGATCAGGATGCCATCTTAAAGCCTTGAGTCCTCTGATCTCCCCTCTCTTGGGGGTCAAGACTATATCCTTCTGAAGTTTGGCCATTGGACAGGTTGTCCCCAATTACTGTCAGAATCCTGGCCCATTCTCTGGCCCATTTGTACCAAGCGGGCAGTTAACTGGGTCGAGCTGGGGAAGTCGTGGCCTAATGGTTAGAGAGTCGGACTTGCAATCCAAGGGTTGTGAGTTCGAGTCTCGGGCCGGCAGGAATTGTAGGTGGGGGGAGTGAATGTACAGCGCTTTCTCCACCCTCAAAACCACGACTGAGGTGCCCTTGAGCAAGGCACCGAACCCCCAACTGCTCCCCGGGCGCCGCAGCATAAATGGCTGCCCACTGCTGTGTGTGTGCACTTTGGATGGGTTAAAAGCAGAGCACGAATTCCGAGTATGGGTTACCATACTTGGCTGTATGTCATGTCACTTTAGCTGTGCTATTCCACACTAGGCAGAGATTTGAAAGTCTGGTAGTGTGGGCATTCTCGTTCCCAAAGCATTTTGATGCAGCTCGGGTTTGTGAAGAGGAACGTCTCAGGTTGCGTATGTAACCATGGTTCCTCGAGTGAACGAGACGCTACGTCTCAGGGCCATACTTTCGGCATTCCTGCCAGCGCTTGCTTCATTCCTACAGGCTAAATGCCGGTTTCACTGCACATGCTTTTAAGTTTCCTGGTCTCTGACGTCACCCGCCTATGACGTCTCGCCCATCCATTGGTCTGATTACACACATGATTCAGAGCCAGTCACGCTGAAGGCATTCCCAAAGTGTTTCCGACACAGTGTATTGTTCCCTCGAGGAACCATGGTTACCTATGTAACCTGAGACATTTTGTCCATTATATCACCTCTTAACTTGTCCTACAGCCTAGGCATTAAAGTTTTTGACAGTGTTTTTCTGCTAGGTAGACTGTATGATGGGTCCAGAAGATGTAGTGTAACTTTTCTAATTCATTAATGTAAATTATTACTTTTGATTACTTTTTGATTACTTTTCTACATTTCTAATGAATGTGTTCAACTGTTAATCATTTTCAAACATTTACATGCAGGGTTAATCTTGCAGTATGTGCTCAACACATTTAAATAAACAAAGTAGTAGCGATCGATCAGACAGGTAGGATCTAAACCATCTTAAAGCCTGCCCTTGGATACCTGTATAGTTTTGTAATTGATCTATGAGTATGTCATGATCTATAGTGTAGAACGCAGCACTAAGATCAGGTAAAACTAGCACTGAGATGCAGCCTTGGTCTGACGCAAGAAGCAAGTCATTTGTAATCTTAACAAGTGCAGTTTCTATGCTATGGTGGGGCCTGAAACCTGAAATTCTTTATAGTGAACATTTTTTGCTGAAAAGAGCACAGTTGAGCAGACACTACTTTTTCAAAAATTTTAGACATTAACGGAATATTTGAAATGGGTCGGTAATTTGCCAGTTTACTAGGATCTAGTTGCGGTTTCTTAATAAGAGGCTTAATGTTTTGTTTGGATTTAAAGGGTTTCTGTTGTCTCAGTTTTATGGTTTACCATTGTGTTGAAGAGTAGAGTCTGTGCTTCAGTCCAGGGGTCTCATTTATAAATTCTCCATAGATTTAATCCTACAAGTGTACTTAGGTACAAAAGCTAGATTTTGCATATGCTCAAAACTTTTCAGATTTATAAAACCATGCGTATGGTAGAACCTGCACAAAAATCCCTTTATAAATTCCAGTCAGGGTAAAATTGTGTGTACATGCATCTCCACCCCGACTCCTCCCCGAAATCAAAGTATATGGAGCTTACAACACCTAGTTTTACTATGCATAACCTCATCTGCATATCATTTCTATGCATATTCCCATCCATGTGACACCATGTTTAACACCACAAGACATTAAGGAAATATGAGATACAGACTATAAATGCCATTTGTGCCAAACATTAATTTTTATTTCTAAAAATCATCCAATATCCTTGTTATGTTTTAGAATAAATATATCAAAATATCCATACATTTTTTTTTAAATAGAACTGGCACAATAATATTTCATTTGTTTTAAATAATTCAGATTTAATTAAATGAATGCAGTTTTGCTGATAATGTGAACATTTTTTAGCTATCTTTAGTGGAAAAATATAGGCCTATATTTATTGCAGTGTAAATACAATTATCTGACTCTTGCGTCATTGTCAAATTATTTTTAAAAGGAAACACGCAAATCTTACCATTTTTTCAAGTTGTATCCTTCAAATACAGTGGTATTTTTCATAATGTTGTGGAGATGCCTTCACACAGCATCAACACTTCTGTGCAGTTTTGTACAGTAAGCTATTATCATTGGTCCTATTCTAACCAGACAATAGACCGCTCCACTGAATCCAGCAGTGTCCGCCACAATATCGAAGTAAAAGCACATCATTGATCAATGCTCTCGCTGAAAATATTTTCTCGTAACATGAAATGTGCAGTTTACTTTAAAGATAAATTAATGTGCCCCTATAGCACTCATTGCTGTCATTAAAACATAACATACCACAAGAAAAGTAATCAAGCACAACCACTACAAATAGGTTGTCTAAATTCATATAATTTTGGATTCATTTCTGCGTAATGACTTTATGTAATAAAGTTCAGTGTTCAGTGCTTATCTCCATTAATGAGAGTGGAATATTTAATGTAAATGTATACTGTATGATGAAATGAAAACAGTTTAAAATCGTTGTGTACTTCATTAATTTTCTCTCTCCAGGAAAAAAGTCTGTACACATGGATCAGAGTTTGCGTGCAGGTGCGCAAATTTTCCAGTCAAGTTTTTTTAATAAATCCCTCCTTTTGTGTAGGTGGCATACACCTCTTGCAGGGCAGGTTTTGTGCATACGCAACGGTTATAAATGAGACCCCAGGATAAGGCCAAGAAACGTTGATGTTATGCTTCATGTAGCCTTTTTTTTTTGTTTTTTGTTTTTTAATGCAATGACTGTGTAGTTACTGATGCAGTGATAGTTACATTAGCTCATGCATATGTGCAGTTGCTAGCTAATGGTTAATTGCAAAATATTTACATTTTACAGAGAATGTTTCACAATAATAATTTAGGAAATATATTTATATTAACGGTAAACGTTTAGCACCCTGTGGTGCCATGCATTTCTTTTTCTTTTTTTTTTTATTACATTTATTTTTATTTACAGTTTGGAAAAGGGCATTCATAATTTAAAATTAAAAGATTATATCAAACTTAAGTAATTTTACCTAACTGGAGAAATCAGGTTACTTCTACTGACAGTTATGCTTCAGTAAAAATAGTTTATTTTAGGTTGGTTGAATTCAGTTATAATCAGTAATCTTAAATTATTTATTTCATTTTAACAAAACACCACTTTTTGTAGATGTTACCACATGAAATACATTTTCTAAGTTGAACTGACTAAACATTCTTTTTTAGTGCAGGAGCTGCTAGGACCACAACGCAGTTTTATGCTTACAGTCACTGAACAATTTACTACAAAAAGTAGTACTAATCGCTACAATTTATGGTTTTTACAATTTAAGGCATTTTATTTTTCTGTAAAACCTATTTAATGTATTTACTGTAATAGACCTTTTACGCACTTCCGCATTTTTCGAACGGAAATACATCAATGAAGTGTAATAGAACTTCCTGTTATCATAGCGGCAGATACGAAAAATGGCAGAGTCGAAGAGTCGCAGTTTCTGTTGTTTTCCAGGCTGTTCGTCTTCCAACCAAAAACAGCCCTACCTTTCATTTCATTCTTTTCCTGTGGATCCAAACCTGAAACCCAAATGGATACAGGCGATCCGAAGAGAGGAAGGGCATAGTTTTAATGTAAAAACAGGTAGCACAGATGTCTGCAGCCGGCACTTCGTTCCGGATGATTACAGTGGTGGCTGCGTCGTTCGTCGCCTGAAGGGGTTGTCCCGAGCCTATTCCCTTGGAACAACTTTACTGCTCCTTTGAGAAGGGAGTCAGTATATGACAGAACCTTCAAACGTCAGTCTATACAGCTATGCTGTGAAGATAGCGACATGGTGGCTAAGGCAGTAAGGATGGATCACGACTACGTGACACACCCACCTGCAGGTAAGATTGTTCATAAAGTGTTTAGTTAACGCTAGTCAAACTATGTGTACCGTTATTGGATAAATGCATTTCTACCTGAACAAATTAATGTTTATAATATAAGCTGTTCACGAAATTCAACTAACGTTAGCCTACATCTGTAACATAGTCTCATGCTGTCTAGCTGTAAGGGGCCAGAGATGGGCAGTAGGGGAGAGCGGGGCACAACCTAACGCTTTTTGACTTTCTCCATTTTTGTAAACCTACTTTGGGTTTAGAGTATTTATTTTTCCCCCAAATTAATTTTATAACACGACCATATAACAGTTTAAAATGTAATATGATCTAATCAAAAAAATATACAAGAAATCTTAAAATATTTTCTCAATAAAATACAATTATTAAGTGTTCATATAAAATAATGTAATTTTTAAAAAAAAATAATGAAACAATTTATTGATGTGGCAGCTAGTAAATACACTAAGTTTCATCATACTAGCATGTTTGGAAGTATTTAAAACAAGTGTGTTACAACTGGCCCTGTGTTAGGTTGTGCCCCGCTCTCCCCTATTTTAATTACATGTATTTAATTACTTTTGAGTATTTTGTCATTTGTATTTTCCTTAACAAAAATAAATGAAATGTAATTTGTAATTAAATGATTACTGTACTTTTTGGAACATGATTACTGTGTTGCGTTGAAAGGTAGCATAAATATGTTAAGACTGGTTTTTAATTTCTTTATCTTTACAGGTGCTCTGGATGAGGCTTTGGATTACATCCATGACTTAGAAGCCAAGTTGCAAAACACTGGTCTACCACCCCCTACTCTCTTCAGCCGACAATACGTTTCTACACCAAATTTCCATCCGAGAGTGTTTTTACTATTTTTTGGGAGTCGATTGCACCATCTGCACTTAGACTGGTGTACTGGACCAAAGCACAGAGGGCAGGTGAGGAAGGCTGCGAAGATCCCAGCCCACCACGCATACCATTAATAGATGAGTTCTTGATGTACTCTATGCGGGTTGCTGTTGGCATGAAGGAGCAGCTCATTGCTGACATGTTTAATGTGAGCATTGCCAGGGTTAGCAGGGTTACCATCACCTGGGCCAATTATCTTTTTATGATGCTGAGCTCACTTCCCATCTGGATAAGCAGGGAAAAGGTTAAGTCCACTATGCCCCTTAAATTCCAGAGGTACTGTCCTAATGTCAGAGTGATACTGGACTGCACAGAAATTGCCCTGGAGACAGCCTCATCCCTGACCTTACAGTCAGAAACATTTTCAAGTTACAAAAACAGGACGACATTGAAAGGGCTAATTGGAGTTGCTCCCAATGGTTTGGTGACATTCATCTCACCCCTGTACACTGGGTGCATCTCAGATAAGGAGATCACCAGGATCAGTGGAGTCCTTCCCTTGCTGGAGCCAGGAGACGATGTCATGGCGGACAAAGGGTTCCTCATTCAAGACCTCCTTACTGACATTGGATCTAAGCTCATCATTCCACCTTTTAAGCGTTCAGCTCAATTCAGCAAGGAGGAAACAGAACAAACCCAAGCCATTGCCCGCCTCAGAATTATAGTGGAAAGAGTGATCGGTAGGATAAAGTCCTTTCACATCTGGGACTCTCCCATGCCGCTCACACTGATTGGCAGTGTGAATCAGATCTGGCTTAACTGCTGTGTTTTGGCAAATTATCAAGGACCTTTTTGTTTTGAAGAGTGAATTAATGTTTGGTATGTAAATAATGAATAATGTGTAAATAGTATGTAAACAATTTAGTGTTCCCACATATTCTTAAAAATCTAATTAAATATAATTGTTATATTCTTAATATTTTTCTGTTGAAATGTGACTTTGACTTCACAAAAAAATTAGATGAACAAATAAAACAATTTTGGTCAAAATTGTGCATCATTTAATTTTTTGGTATGCGTAACATCAACTGATTAACAACAACTCAAATAACATCAAACATTTACAATAAAAAATAACATTACAGATCATCAACAGTAAGACAGAAGGCTGAACTGATTGTTAAAGACTAGATTAGTGTAATTCAAGGTATGCATTCATGTATATGCCATAATAATATATCAATTTCTCTCTCATTTCCGCTATGAATGAGTCATCACGCCAAATTCTTTCCACAGTTAAAGTTGATAGGGTATCGGTAACAAAGTCACACCATGTCAGTCCTGTGATTGCCAGCTGGCCCTGAACCTGCCAGCAGTACTTATGTGAACGCCTCAGACTGGCGTGGCCTTCCTGCACCTTGAGGTGAGCAACCTGAGATGGATCGGTTTTTGTGCTGCTCTTCACCTCAACCAGGCCAAAAGGAGGCGACTCTGAAGGGTCATACACCCGACCGTCTGGACTGGCCCCGAGATGTGGTGCGTCAGGGTGAATGACGAATCCGGCTGGTAACACATTAACTCGCAACAGTTCAGCATAGTTTGCCAGCACTTCAGGCTCCACTAGTAGACCACGCTTCATTGCAGCTGTTTGCTTTGTGGAGCCTCTGATCATCTGAATAGCTGCAGACTCCAGCTCTGCACGACACGCCCTACTACAACAAGCATCCCAAAAACGACTAGCAGTCAGCCTTGGTCGCCGTAGCTGTGTCCATGCAGGACATCTGGATTGCTGCTGAGATTCTTTTGCTATCTCGCAGGACAGCTGCGGTGACACTTCAAGAGACTGGAGATGCATTAACTGATGCAAGGTCGGGACGAAATGCAACCTGGCAAAAGTGTGCTGCATCACAGGAAGGGATGGATATTCTGGAGCCATGTGGTGTAGGAGGAGGTCACTGGACTTCTTGGGTGGACAGTGATAGGACATGGGGGATCCACGAGGGACAGACCCAAATTTAGATGGCGTCAGCTCCATCTCAGAAACCCCATCCAATACAACAGCCATGAGAGGTTGGGGCTGCACCTGGCTTAATTTGCTTCCAGATGCCATCATATATGGATCTGGCAGTGGTCCTACACAAGAGAAACACAAGATTATTGGTCACACAAAAGAAAAGTTAGACATGAGTGCATAACTACATTTAAATTGTATTCATTATATCTGCGGTAACCATAATTTGGTTAGTCATAACATAAAAAAAAAAAACTTAACTTGCTCTCACAAAGCAACAAAAAGTTAAATTAATCACCTGTATATGCCTTGTACAGTGTGGACCTCAGACCGTCCTTGCCAACTGTTTTGGGCTTTTGCACCACCAGCTCACTAACCGGTTCAGGATGGATTCCCTTACAAGTAAAAGGCAAAAAGCAATTACAGTCTGTAGTCACTACTGGGGGTGTTTTTATAATAATTTACAGTTGTTATAGATACACATCAGTTCTTAAATCATAATGACATGTTTATCACAAACCCACCTGTGTTCTTGGTCTGTGCCATCTTTGCAAGCCACTTGTGGAGGCCAGGGCGGGTGGAACAGCCTGCAGACCCAGCTGTGAATAATGTGCGGTCTGGTACAGGATGGCAACTATGTGATTGCAGAATCCTTTACCAGCCGCACAACTGCAGGAGAAAGCTTTCAGGTTGGCACTTTCTGCATCCAGTGATATCTAGACACAATAGATTAAATAGGTTACAATTAAGTCATACTTATGTTGCTACATCAATGTTCATAATAACATGAAACTATAACTTTTAGTAGGGTGACCAGATTTGAGTTTGTAAAAAAGAGGAGTGAAGTGAGTTTGTGAGATATTTCATCGAGAGTAATTGGTGTGCAGAGCTGCGTACATAAAGCAAATATGATTACATTTCATCTATGTTCAATGTTATTTTATTATATAGGTATCAAAAAAGAGGACATGTCCAGGAAAAAGAGGACGTCTGGTCACCTACTTTCAGTAAAATAATAGTAAGTGAAGAAAGTGCTGCAACCGCAGCAAGAAGAATGAACACGCAAGAACGGGCAACTTTTGCCAACCGGCATTCTGTCTATAGTCAAACCTCCAGTTTGTGAGGCTCCTCGCTCTTTCTTATTGACCTGAAGCATCTACCTCTCACTACTACCTGTCCCTGGAGTATATTTGATACTATAACCGCATGCAACAACAAAACATTACGTGTTATCTCACATAGAAATACACAACTTTACAAGACAATGTCAGTAACATTTCACATTTACCTAGTACAGCTTCACCAAATTACTGGTTGTTATGTTAATCTCATGCCTTCTCACTTAAACATACACACAACATATTCACTGCGATGTGTTATACCTTATATTACAAATTCACAACACCAAAGATTTACAGTTAACGTAAACAGAGTTATAACCGGTGATGCGGCTATGGCTAAAGCTAGCTAAAGCTTACCTTGGTAATTGTGGATAAACTCTTCGTGGAAGAATTTATATCCCTTGTCCAATTTGTTTCCTTTAGTGGACGAATGTATCTCCACACTCTTCACCACATCGGCGCTGGTGAACTTCGGAAGACAACTCAGGCTCGTCAAAAACACTCTAGCTGCCATTTCTCCGCCAACAAAGCTCACACCGGAACTGGGTTTACGCTTCGTTGACGTGTTTCCGGTTTTTGCGTAAATGGTCAATTACCTACTTTTTTATAGAGTGGTTTATTGTTATTGACCAAGGAAAGTTTAGATTTTTTCAAGTTTGAATGATTTTATGGTTTATTAATATTAATAAAAGGAGACATAGAATATTTAAGCTTTTACAGAGCAATCTATTACATATAATGTTTGTCAGCTCTATTTGAGATATTTTAGTTTTGGCCAGATTACTCATTTTGATTAAAGTATACTGTCAACCCACTTAGTGAACGGTCCAGATCAGATCCGGGCCAGATGAGTTGCTTCATGAACGGGGCCGGATCCGTAATCATTTTCTTTTTGGGATCCGTTGCGCTGTGCAAGTGGACATCGATACAGACCCATTTTGTGGTCCATTCTGGAGCTTGTGGTACCTCTGGGGTGGATCAGCTCCGGAGTCATTTTGCTATTTCCTCAATACCATGGTAAAAATTTAACTGTATGGTTTCTAGCTATTTGTATGAAAAACAGTGGTCTACATACATTTAGTATAAATGCACAATCAGCTTAATCACAATAAATACTGTAATTATATTCCATTAGTCCTTTAATAAATGTCTACATTAATAATATAATAAATTATATATGAATATCCCACACTTCTGTCCCTATACCATGGTGCCGTTAGTGTTTCTGCAGTAAATCCATGGCAAATGATGGCGATTTTTGGATTGAAAAGCCTTCTGACTGTATTCGTTGCGCACAGTGTTTCTGCTGTTTGTCAGCACTGTTTCATTTGGCTTTAAACTAATTTAAATCACGGAGTCATTTGTGTTCTTCACTGAATTCAATCACTTCACACTGAATCTCACAGCGCTGTTCAGTGTCGCAACTGAAATTCATCAGTGAGTAAACGCATCTGCTCTAGTGAGCTCGCAACCACTGCACTGCCATTTGAACTTTGAACTGAATGACCTGTTTGGTGGGGTTCAAATAAGTAGTGCTGTTCCGTTTAGCTTTTGGCGCATAGACATTATATTGCACATTTATGAACCTCGTAATCGGTTTATCAAGAAAAATTATACCAAGACAATTATCTTTAACGTTTTATCGCCCAGCCCTACCTCAAAGCGTTTTATCGCCCAGCCCTACCCATCAGCCAACCCCGCCATGGTGGACCACAGGGTGGGAACCAGTGTATTAGACTATATCATTTACATGCCCATTCTGCTGACTTCTGTACAGTTGCCTGCGGTAAGACTGCAATGCACATATCAGACTATATCATTTACATGCCCATTCTGCTGCCTTCTGTACAGCTGCTTATCACTGAGTTATGCTCGGCTCATCACTGATTAACTTTACAGTTACTCAACTGAACTTGGATATTGTTCCCACACATTTTTTTAAATATACTTTTGACTGTTTGGAACGTGGATTTTAGAAACTGTAAATAAGAATTTTCTCACTGGGTCTGTCCCAAGCTTTTGTAAACATACTTTAGTGAGACCGATCTTGAAAAAACCCAATTTGGACACAACTGTTTTATCTAATTTTAGACCTCTCTCTAATTTACCTTTTATAGCACAATTTTTGAGAAATCAGCATTATTGCAATTACAAACATTTCTGGACACAAGCTGTATTTTTGAGACATTTCAGTCTGGATTTAGGAGAAATCATAGTACTGAGTCTGCCCTTCTAAGAGTACTAAATGTTTTCAGTTGATTAATGGTCGATTCAGGGGTTTCAGTTATTCTAGTTCTATTGGATCTGAGTGCTGCATTTGATACAGTTTACCACACCATTCTTATTTCGTGTCTAATCATCATAAGCCAACAAGATGTCTGAGATCTACAAAAAAAGTACTTTTAAGCCCAGTTTGCATGGGATTAGTATTATCTGGGGACCTTGTATGATTTAGAAATTACCCCCCACACCTGAATTTCATGCTCCGCATTCACACAGGATAAGCAAAGATATGACCCAGCACCCAAAGTACTATCAAAACACTCCATCAAGCTGCCATTCTTCACGAAAGATGGATAAAAAGGCACAAAGAAAACAAAAACCTTGAAAAAATTATATACGACCCGCCAAATCCTGGTCAAAACACAGAGATGCCGATTCGCACAGGACTAATATTATCACAGGACCTGTGTTTGGCGAAATATGGTAGGTCATTACCTGATTCCCATGGGATTAAGATTACAGACAAACTCTGCAATTATTACAATGACTAGAGGTCACCAGGTAATAATAAACCCGTGCGAATAGGGCTTTTGTCTCAGCTTCAGTCCAGCTTTAACCGTGATCTAGGCTATGGAATAGCCTGTGAAAACTTCAAATTCAGTCTATGAGTTTAAAACTAAATTGAAATCTTATTTTCTTACCTTGGCTTTTTAAATATTGTATGTTAATTTTTTGGGGGGATTTTATTCATATTTTTTCTCCTGTTTTTTATCTTATTTGTATAGCACTATGGTCAACTGCTGTTTTGTTTATTGGTGCTTAATAAATACATGAAATGAAATGAAGCAATACTGGGCTGAATTGATCATCTCAGGTTGCAACTGTAACCCCTGTTCCCTGAGAAGAGAATGAGATGCTGCTTTGTATGTTGACATTTTGGGTAACACATGTGCAACTAGTCTAATTCTGATTGGTGCTGTGTTGCTCCGTGACACATAAGCTGTTTTATGTGTCTCATTAGCTGTTCATTTTATTACATTTAACCATTTAACCAACAATTTTTACTGAAGAGAGGAGGTGATTTGGATCATATCCTGCTGAAATGGGAGGCTTATTGTATTCACAAATTTAATACTTCAACTCCAAATTGTTTAAATGTGTATTTGACTTATGCTGTTTTTTTGTAAGTGATATGTCCCAAGTTAATGTGTATTGCAACCCGGGTTGAGATATATGTCAATGCAGTGTGAATATCTATGTATTTTGACAAAGTGTGTTGAACACTGAGAATGAAGTTGCTGTATAAGTATTTTGTGCTCAGTATTTACTATCTAGTAAGACCTGATTGTGTTTTTTTATGTTAATTGATTGTTGATTGGATTGAGATTGATTGTTTACACCTGTGAATAACTGTCTACTTATACCTCTCCTTACCATGCAAGAAATAATACCCTGACAAAGGATTCCTGCCGAAATGTTGGTGGTTAAGTAAATAAAGTAGGCTAGTTTTTCTTTACAAGTGAGTGTGTGGCCATATGTCCTCTCCATGCAACTTTGGTGTCTCCTGACCTGCACCTCATGTGGTATGTGTGTGCTTGTTTATTTCATTAAATTCTCACATTAAAATCAGCATTAAAACCATTAAAACCTCTCGAGTTTTGCTACTCTTTTACCTTCAAATATAATTCACATCCTGGTTGTAAGACACCCATTTAAAATCCAGCCATTGCTTTTAAGGATTTGAAAGTTTATGCATAATGCTGCTAATTTTGTTTGTTGATTTTCGACATAAAATTTCATTTCATTGAGTAGCATCAGTACTTTTTGAACATTTTCGGCACATTTTAACAATACCATAATAACCGTGTGTAACAGAGGCCAGCAAGTAGGTGCTGTGCAGGTGGCTGCAGTCATTTAGCCTCTTTGTTAGTGCATCTGCCTCCCATACCAGAGACCCGGGTTCGAGGCCCACTCGGAGCAAGGATGAGGTGCGGCGGTGAGAACCCGGGAGAGAGGGTTACACGTGGACATTTTTGTCACTATAATACTGTTTTATCTCTAGTTATGCACTATAAAAATAACTACTAGTTATGTGCGGACAATTACAATATAATATGCAGAGTACTTTTTTCCATAAAGTCTTGTATTCTCTGATTCTGTTCTTTTCTCTGACATTAAAGGGTGACGTGTATACAAAAACTCTTTCAGGTGTATATCATTTTGTATCGTTCAATTGAGAGTTACGATACATTATTTCAGATATGTGTGTATGGTATGAGCAGCTCCTAGCCACTTTTTAATTTATTTTTATTTTTGTTTATTTTTTTGGAAGTAGCTCTCAAAATAAATAAGTTTAATGATCCTTGCTCTATTTTGTGTGAAATCAAGTTTTCCTTACATGCGTGGTCGAAAATGAATCCCATAAGCATGTCCAATCATATTGCTAATTTCTTCTCATTTGTTAATTTCAGTCACACCCTCAGCAACATCACTGACTCTGTGTATTTAAAGCAGCTGCACTTCTGGTGTCTGTGCTGTATAACACAAGAGTAGATTCTCACCATGTTTGCTCTGGGTCTGCTCATCTTTATTGTGCTGAGAGCATTCAGTGCTCAGGCAAAAGTATCCAATGACTTCGATTTTTGTAAAGATTTTTTCTTCAAAAAAACAGAACCAACAGGAATGGATCAAAATGCCAAGAAAATCTGCCAGTGTATGTCAGATGTTCCTTATTATGCTACACTGTACTCTGTTCATCACAGGATTCCTCTCTACAGCGCCTACAGATTTGATCTTGACTGCAAAAAGGACAGTGGAAGTTCAAACATTTGGTATTTAGAGCCACAGGTATGTACTTCACGGTCTAACAAAAGACTTTCATTAGCAGTTTAAGCTCTACATTCCATTCTATTTTGTCATTCCAAGTAATATAAAATACATTAGATGAATGGTACATTATGGAACATTCATATACTGTACTATAAACTTTTAAATATATCCACTGAGAGACAATGTAGAAAATACCCATACATAAGTCACATTGATTTAAATATATTGTAAATATATTTTTATTAGAAATATTTACATATATTTACTTTATATGTAAATACATGTAGATATCATATGTAAATATATTAAATTCCAAAATATGTCCATAACAAATATGCAATATTTGTTAACATTACATTTTCTATAAATGTAAATATATTTTAAAATATTCAAATAAATTAACTTTAACATGTTTAATAGAATAAAATCCCATTTACTCAAACTTTATGTAAATAAATTAAATATCTATACATGTAAATGTTTTCATTTTATATCGATTATAATTTGCCCCTTCATAATAAATAGAATACAAACAAAATTTGGACACAGAAAAACTGTTAAACTCTCCAGACAATGTAACTAAAAAAACAGTGACAATATAAATTGAATTTTTAATATAAAGAGTAGATTTATCAACACTTGTTCAGCATGAACCAACAAAAATTATGAATGCTCATGATGTTTCTGGGACATAAATGAAAGATTATCCTTCTGTAAGCATCCAGGGTCAAAACATTATGCACAAATATGCAAGTCTTAGTAGGCATTCAACACAGTGTTAATGAGCCATCATTAACTATGCACAATTTCTCAACTAATCACTTGCTCCCCTATTAAACCCGAATCAAGAATTGTAATACATCAGCTAATCAGGCCCTTAACCAACCCACTTCCAATAATTAATTGTAAATCATATGCAAAATCGGTTACGATTCACACTGGTGCACTTATTAGATGTATTATAGCAAACCATGTTTAATGAATCTCACACTCAATCACTTTATGGAAATACAGCAAATGTGAGGGGAATTATAATTCACACTGGTGCACATCTCACACCTAACATACAGCATTATGGTCATTTCACACTGCCACAGTGTTCTTAATGCTTAAATGCTTATTTTGTTTTGCTTGGTCAGTGTATTCACCCTGTTGGAGTATGGCAAGTGTGAAATGGCTTTTAGGTGCTTTGGGGAAAAAATGGTACATATACCAAATCCAGTTTTTAAATAATGATTTAATTAAGGGAAGAAAGCTGTCAAAACCTGCCTGGCACTACGTGAAAAAGTAATTGCCCCTAAATCTTATAACTGGTTGTGCCACAGTTATAAGCGTTTGTGATAACTGGCCATGAGTCTTTCACATCGCTGTGGAGGAACTTTGGCCCACTCTTCTTTGCAGAATTGTTTTAATTCAGCGACACTGAAGGGTTTTTGAACATGAATGGACTGTTTAAGGTCATGCCACAGCATCTCAATCAGATTTAAGTCTGGACTTAATTTGGCCACATTGTTCTGCTGCATAACCCAGGTGTGCTTGAGCTGGACACTCTCCTTCAAGATTTTCTGATAGAGTGCAGAATTCATGCTTCCATCAATTATGGCAAGTCTTCCAGGTCCTGAAGCTTTAAAGCAGCCCCAAACCATCACACTACTACCACCACATTTAATTCTTGGTATGATGTTCTTTTTATGAAATGCTGTGTTAGTTTTACGCCACATGTAATGGGACACACACCTTCCAAAAAGTTCAACATTTGTCTCATCAGTCTACAGAATATTTGCCCAAAAGTCTTGGGGATAATCAAGATATTTTTTGGCAAATGTGAAACAAGGCTTTGTGTTGTTTTTGGTCAGCAGTGGCCTTTGCCTTGGAACTCTCCCATGGATGCCGTTTTTGCCCTGTCTCTTTCTTATTGTTGAATCATGAACACTGACTTTAACTGAGGCGAGTGAGGCCTGCAGTTCTTCAGATGTTGTTCTGGGCTCTTGGGCTCTATGACCTCCTGGATGACTCGTCGTTGCGCTCTTGGAGTAATTTTGGTAGGCCAGCCACTCGTGGGAAGGTTCACCACTGTTCCAAGTTTTCTGCATTTGTGGATAATGGTTCTCACTGTGGTTCGCTGGAGTCCCAAAGCCTGAGAAATGGCTTTGTAACCCTTTCCAGACTGATACATGTCAACTGTTTAGTTTCTCATCTGTTCTTGAGTTTGTTTAGATCGTGGCATGATCTGTTGCTCTTTAAGCATGCTTCACTTCGTCAGACAGGTTCTATGATTCAACAGGTAATCATGCCTGGGTGTGGCTCGTAAAATTCTACTCCGCTTTCTAAAATAATGAGGTTAATCACAGTTCTTTCATGATTTAACAGGAAGGGGCAATTAATTTTTCAGACAGGGCCAGGTAGGTTTGGACAGCTGTTTTTCCTTAATAAATGAAATCATCATTTAAAAACTACATTTTGTATTTAGGGACTAAACTTAGGTGAAGACAGTAAAAACAACAGTGAGAGACAGAGTTTTGCTACTTGTCAGCTGAGTTGCTGCCCTGTTTCCATGGTAACTCCCTCCTCTCCAGTTTAAATGTGCCTCGAATGTTCAACACGTCAAAGTTACACAGCGTTTACAGAATACATAAAATTAGAAACTTGAACATATTATTAAGTGGATAGTAAGCCTAAATTGAATGAGAATATAGGATATACTGTTCTATTCTACTCTTTAATATAATATAATAATAGCTTTAAAAATGGTAAACAAGTCTTTTCTCACAAATCATAAAACATCAAACTTAACATCATACATAATATTTCCTCTGTAGATTTCTGAACCAAATTCTGAAACTCAGTGCATGGTCAGTGAGAAACAAAAGCTTCAAAACAATTATAAACTAAATCAAGCCATCAGCAGTGACTACACTAAATCCGGATATGATCGTGGACACCTGAACCCCAACAGCTTCCAATGCGGTGTTGGCCGTACAGCAACATCTACATTGACCAACGCTGCACCTATGGACCCATGTTTCAACCGTGTCCACTGGAAGGATTGGGAAAGCACTTTGAGAGATTTTTTACAAGGCAAGCTTAATAATATACATGCTACAGCCTACATTGTCACAGGCACGGTACCCAATGCAAATATACGGATACCACAAAAGGAAATCTCCAAAGATCCTGAACGGGTGACAGTGCCTTCTCACATCTGGACGGCCGTCTGTTATGAACACTCCACTGATGACAAAGAGTCTTTCTCCTTCGGCTATATGGGGACAAACCAACCGCAAAATGACATAAAACTGATGAGTGTCTCAGAACTGAACAGGGAGCTCAGTAAACTCTATCGTGTGTCCCCAGATATTAAGATTTTTAAGGATGATTGTTTTGGTGACAATAAATCAGATGACGTTAAGGCCACATTTAATGAAATAATGAGCTTGAATGTGCAGAACACACGGAAAAGGACCATCAGCAGTGACAGCCTAAATTCTGAAACCAATGTCAAGGTACAGAAGAATTAGACTGACAATTAATACTAAAATATGACTTTGAAAATTGATTGTGATTGTACTTTGAGCCCTTACTAATCTACAGACTTTCTAGTATAAGAATGTCTTTATTATTTGCTTCTGAAACTAAAAGCAGCTGAAAATGTATTTTTTCCCTGATGACTTGTATCCAAAAACAAAAAGCTTAATAAAAACATTTTTGCATCTATAAATCATTTGCAATTTATGTATTTATTTTTACACAAAGCAGTAACTTAGTTTTTAATCTAATCTTACATTTATGACTGTAGACTGTAATGAATGCACATCAAAGCTTACAAAATGGTGTGATTTTAATGTAGGATAAATCAAACTCTAACCACACACATGCCCAGAGACAGCAAATGCACAGATATCTCCATCCACTTTTGACAGTCAGCCCAAGAAATGTTAATTCAAGTTCACATTTCACATTTATTCATGAAGAAATGTTTGAAACTGTTCAAAAAACAATGTGCTTTAAACTTAAAAATATTTTTAAAAACCCCAATAGAAGAATACCAACAGAATGCTAAAAAATATATAAAATGTGTAGTACAAGGTATTGTGTGATAAAAGTTTTCACATTCAACTTTTTAAAATGTGTTAAAAACAAAAAGGTCGAGACAATTGTTGGTTTACAACAAAGGGTCCTATGTTTTTCTGAAGCAGTTTCAAACACACACATGAGCACTGAACATTGTTGGGAAATTGTAGGCTATGAAACACACACACACAATCCTCACATGGCTTATTTTGGGAAGTTCAGCATTTCCCAAACTTGTCCTCTGCTTTACAAATTTTGTATGTATTTATCGCTTCAGATGTTTACTCATTGTGTGCTTTCCTGAAATCCTAACCTGAAAAGGCGGATTTCTGTGCTTTTCAAAGAGTACATTACAGATACATTAATAAATACATAATGAACTAAAAAAAAAAAAAAAAAAAAAAAAAACTTACTTAGGCTCTACATCAAGTCCATGCTTTTTTTTATTTTTATTTTTTTTATTTCTGATAACTCATAAAACCCTACTTACCCATAAGACCAATATAAGCAAACACCTTGCCAAATCAAAATCAAAGGAACACATAAACAGGGGCGGACTTACCCATTAGGCAAAGGTAGGCGACTGCCTTGGGCCCCCAAAAGCCAAGGGCCCCCTAATGCTTTTCAATAGGAGATGCGCATTAAGCGCGGACACGCGAACGGTTGCTGTTTACGGTTTTATGCACGACAATCGTCTGCGCGTCCGAGTTGAACGCGCTTCTTTGTATCCAGCTTGTAGCAAAATAAAATTTTATGCATCTAAAGCTGACTGCCGCACGATGAGGTCCCTCTTTCCCAGCGCGCGCACACTTCTTCTCTCTCGTAGCGTTCAGCGCGCGGCTGAAAGGAGCTGCGCTTTTCAGTTAAAACACTGATATGTTGCTTCTCTAATTTTACAATAAAGTATAGCTGAAATCACAGCACAGCTATTGTCTTCAAGCTATTCTGTAGCCTATTTGATTTTTAAGACGATGTGCAGATTAACTTCTCGGAAGGGAGAGCTGGTTAGTCTTAATGGGTCGCGTTTTCAGTTACTATTTCATATTCATCCCGTTGTCTGACAAAAAACAGTCAAATGTATCAATGAAAACAGTTTTGAGAATTTAGCTGCAATCAAAATACAGTATGTGGCACAGAGAGGCCAAACAAATGTAATAATAAAATAATAAATGTACATTTTGCATGTTCAGAAGTAAGCTGCCCTGTCATGCGAAAATGCAAACAGGTTTGTGTAAAGTGCTCACCAAAGAAAGAGAAGTAATAGGAAGCTAGTATTTCTGTTTTTTTTTTTTTTTTTTCATGTGTCTAATAGACATGAACAGAGTTCTTTTGAAAAAACATCTATGACCTATGAAAACATGTCACTCTTCATGCTCTGTTAACTGGTTTCACTAATAATAAACATTTATTGAATAAATTAATTTTTGCATTACAAAAAATGCCTTAAAAGAAAGTGTTACAGATGACACAGAACAATGGATTTTTAAAGATTTTGAGACAGCTCAAACATTGCATTTTAGTCTGGGACTAGCTTAAGCCTTGTCTGTGCAACCATGGGGAAAATATTCATTTAAGGTACATTTAGAACAGAATAAAAATGTGCAATTAAGTTGCGATTATTCACAAGTGAACTCATGGACAATCATGCCATTAATCGTGATTATAAATTTTAATTGATTGACAGCCCTAAGTTAAAATGACTAAAATAAAATGTAGGCTTACGCTGGTAAATCACATTTTCATTTTACCTGATAAAGTACCATTTATGAGCTGAGCTGTTTTGTTTAAGAGCTGTTACGGTGTATATTTCTGACTCCAAAAGCACCTCCTACTGGCAGAGAATGAATGTGCATTTTCCCATCTGCAGTTTTTGTTCAGACCAATGCGAATATTCACTCACCATAAATCTGTTTTAAATAATATTAGAATTTTATACTTCTGACTCATCCCAGAAATATAAAGTTTCAGTCGTGAGGTTTATCATTTTATAATTTATTTTGTTTTATGTGAAAAAAAAAAAAACGGTAAATCAATTGCTATTTCGTGGTCTACAACATGAAATAATAAAAGTATCTGCTTGAATAAATGTAAATTAAAGAATCCCATTAGAACATGTACACATAAAAAATGTGCAGCAGCAAGCATCACGACAAAAAAGGACCTCGAGGGTTGATCTAGGTAAATGTGTGCAAATGTATAGGGCCCCATTCAAAAAAGAGAAAAGACCCTATTCACTGCCAAAGTGAAACCATTACAATATAAGCACACTCTTGGCCAAATGATACTTTGTAAAACAGAGAAAAGACCCTATTCACTGCCAAAGTGAAATGACTAAAACTTAAACTGGAGTCTCATAAAAATGATCATTTTAGAAATAAATTTCAGACAGCACTTGTTCATATAATTGCTACAATATATGTTGTAAATGTGTTTTTATATGAACCTGATTCCAAAACAGTTGGGACACTGTACAAATTGTGAGTAAAAAAAGGAATGTAATAATTTACAAATCTCATAAACATATTTTATTCAGAATAGAATATTGATAACATCAAATGTTGAAAGTGAGACATTTTGAAATGCCAAATATTGGCTCATTTTGGATTTCATGAGAGCTACACATTCCAAAAAAGTTGGGACAGGTAGCAATAAGAGGCCGGAAAAGTTCAATATACAGTAGGTAGACAACCAAAATGGGTAATACCGCCGCAGTTAACTGCAAGTCAGTCGCTGTTAAAATCATTCGCGAAACTACCGCCATGTGGCGCAAAGGGACGGATTGCAAACTGACTGTAATTGTAAAATGAGATAAAAGGAGGAAGTAAAACAACAATAACATTATGATATAACATTGTAACATTTAAAAAAAAAAATTACAAAATTTTATTTACAAAAATAGGATAGTCTTAGGCTATAGTCTACTCATCAGAAATTAAAACAAAGGATCTTATGCATGCTATTGTTATTTAAACAGTAATGAAATATAAGGCCTAAATGTTTTCATTTCATTTTCATTTCGGTTCATTCTTGGTTAAAAAAAAACTTCAGGTCTCATATGCAGAGCGAAAAGAGAACGGTCCAGCATAAAAAATAGTACTAAGTCTGTTATTATTCTTGATTTTTCAAACCAAAATCATAACACAATTAATCCTTAAATTATACCTTATGTCAAAATGAAAATTGAGTATTTTCTGTTTCAGCTGTTTGATCGCGCTGGTGCCTCACGCGCACATATTCATTAGAAACAGCAGCCATTCACCGTGCCATTCGGCACGAGCAGCGGACCACTTTGGCATATTGCTCATCATGATGTTTTTTTCGTCAATACTGAAACACGCGTGAACTACAAAGCCTATTTTACCTCATGAATAATAATTCAGCTTCAAATGGGCAACATCACAAATATGGAAACGTTTGGATTTGTCCCGAATGAGAGAGCCTAACCTTACCTTATGCTTAGCTTTAAATTATTATTATTATTTTTTTGTTTGTTTATTGCTAAGCCTATATTATTATGTACTGCAATTTTATTTATCCATTAGAATTATATATTTGTAATTCTTGTTCTGTTCTGATAAATTTGTTAAATTTAAAGTTCTTGTTGTAAAGTGAAGGGAACTAAAAATATCCTGTTGGCACATTATAACATTATTAGGCCAGCCGTTATTACTTCTGAGTGTAATAAAATGCAACTTATACATGACTTATATATATATATTTTTTGCTCTCACAAACTTAATTTATTTTTTAGCGTGTTTAAAAAAACAAAAAGATTAATCCCTTACAGTTTGTTACTGTGGTTTAACAGTAATTATAATTATTATATACTTAGGAATTAAGTAGCGTGTGAATAAATAAAATGCCTAGCCTACTTTTCAATGAAAGAACACTGAGAGTGTAGGGTGCTTCTGGTGTTTGGATTTTTACTTCAATATAATGAGCTCCACGTTTAAGAATAAACCTAGACTACGTTTCTCTCTCTCTCTCTCTCTCTCTCTCTCTGTTTAACAGCATTAACTTACAATGAAATACGTCTTCCTTCAGGCAGACTGAATGTTTTCCTGTCTTGCTAAATGTTGGGTCAGTTAGAGCTCGCACGCGCTGTGAAGCGGGAGCAGCTTACGGAGGACTCCGCTTGGTCTTAAAGCCTTCCGCGTACGCTACGTTCACAAATAACAATGATTTTCGCAAAAATAATGATTAATTATTAATTGATAATTTTTTTATTATTATGGTCTTGTGAAAACAATAATATGGGCTGCGGGAAAATAATGAATAAAAAGAGTAAGGCTGCTGTGAGTGCAGGCATGTTTCAGCCCAGTAACATGAGAACACACTGTTCCTCACAGCCAACAAACAGACCGAGCTCAGTTCAGCTGGAGGGGGTTTTGGGGTAGTCCTGTATAGCTTGTGGGGGTTGAAATAAAGGTGTGAATCTCTTGCTCTTTCATATGGACAGTGGCTGCATCCGAAAACTTAGGCAGTGTTTTTGCACGAAGGCACCTCATGAAACTGCCTCAGAAGCCTGTCCAAAATCAGAGTAATGGTTAAATTATCTACAGCAAAATATAGAAAGCTTTGGTTATAACTATGTGGATATTTAATTACTGCAATGTTAATTTGTCGCTAGAAATGATAAAGTGGAAAACGTTGATCAAAAACATACATATATACACAGGGTGCGATTTGCCGGGGGGGATGGGGGGGATTTCCCCCCCTCTGGTCTATGCATCCCTGCCTCTGCTGAATAACTTTAATCCCCGGTGGGGATAAAAACATCATGTAAACCCGCTTTGACGTCCCGATCTGAATCAAATGATTCGCGATACACGCTTTGAAGTCCCGATCTGAATCAAATGATTCGCGATACACGCTTTGAAGTCCCGATCTGAATCAAATGATTCGCGATACACGCTCTGACCAGGGGGCAAGGAAGTCGACCGGCAGTTGAAGTCGGCCGCGTGCCGCCATCTTGTAGCAGAACTTCACTTGCGTTAGCATCCCATTGACTCCCATTCATTTTTGCGTCACTTTGACAGCGAATAACTTTACATCTGAGGCGTTTAAAGACTCCATTTGTCCATTATTTATTTCTAAAGATACACATCAATGTATAAAGGGCTCCATTACCTTCTATGTTACATTATGGCCCCGTAGAAACAGTTTTTGTAAAAATAGGCTAACAATTGCGTCATAACCACTCGACTCTCTGTCGCACAGTAGAGAAATTACCGTACAGACAGGAAGAGAAGCCCGCAGGCAATCGGGGAGACGTCAAGAGATATGGCGTACTGGCGTTACATTTTAAAATACTATACAAAATAATTAATCAGAATACTTACTCCTGCTCACTCACGCCAAAGAACTCCCCGCTCAAGCTCGCCGTCTCTGCAAGATTAACGATGGCAGTTTGCACGCACAGCTACTAGAAGATTTACATCTGTCAAACAGGTTGCTGACGTCATCAAGCTTAGTTTGAGTCTGCGCGTCAGAAACGGAAGTGCTAAAAATCGCTAAAAATGGGCTTCACTTGTCTCAATTGAGTTCCAATGGGGTCGCTGTGTCCATTTCTTTTACTGTCTATGGCTCTGACGTCCAGATCTGAATCAAATGATTCGCGATACGCGATCCGATTGGAGTGCTTCGAAACAGTGAATCATTTTACGACGCAAACGTTAAACTGATTCGGAGTTTCAAAAAGATCCGTTGTGTTCTTTGCTCGCTTTCTCTATGTAATTCGTTGTTTGAATAACCGTGGACATTAAATCATTACAATTAATAGGCCTAACGTAGGCTTACAATGTTTTTATTAAACTGAGATCACACTAAATACAATTTCCGTCGTATTAAAAACATTTCATTAAAATTTTCAAAAGCATCCCCCCCTCTGTTTTTTTCACAAATCGCACCCTGTATATACACAAACTGAGCACCGACCACAACTTTCAGATGCCATCTTCATTTTTTGGCTTAACGGTTACAGAATGGAACGCACAGGATTGTGGGATATCAAAGGCAGCGAAGGATACATCTATGCTGCCTTCAAAAATCGGCCAGATGAAGACATCTCAGGAGACAGGTTATTCCTGCTTCCCTTGCTGCTGTTTTGTGATAGCTCCGTGTAGCTTTGTTTTTCTGTAGAATCTTTATATTACTATCACTCTCTGTTGTTTAAAGTGATAAAATATAACTTAATTCTCACCATATTTCTGACACTATCTATCACTCTAATCTGATTAATTTGATCGTTCACTTTTATTTTAAATCCGTGAGTGCAGTGCACCTGCATCGCGTTAGCACTCGTTAGCTTGTCATTAGCGTTTCCATTTGTGCCTATCGCTGTTTTCTTTTCTCCTCTCCTCTCTCGCTACTCTCTCTCTCCGGTTTTCACAAGTTCATCAAACAACTGTGGTAAGAATCTTTCATCAAGCACGGTGAGTAATGGCTTCTCCTGCTATTGTTATTTGCACTGCTTGCCACATGTATAGTTTATCTATCTCTGTCGGTGATGAGGGATTCACATGTGATAAATGCAGGGAAATAGTTAGGCTGACAGAGAAGACTTTCAGAATTAGAGACACGCATCCAAACTTTAATTGAGGACAGTAAGAATGTGAGGGCTCTAGATACGGCTTTGGATGCGTCTAGCTCAGGGAGTCCTGTACATTGTTCGGTTTCGGTAACAGGGCCTTTGCAGCAGGGCAACTGGGTGACTGTGAGGTGGCATAGTCGTGGGTCAAAACACCGCTCTTCTGTTCCGATCAAAAAATTAAACATGTTCTCCCCACTCAGTGATGCACCCACTGAGAAACCTGATGAAAGTGCTCTAGTTATTGGCGATTCTATTGTACGGAACGTGAAAATAGAGACACCAGCCACCATAGTCCAATGTTTACTGGGAGCCAGAGCGCCTGACATCTTAGCAAATTTAAAAGTACTGGCTAATGCTAAACGTAAATACAGTAAGATTGTTATTCACGCCGGTGCTAATGATGTTCGACTTTGCCAGTCGGAGATCACTAAAAATAACATTAAAGAGGTGTGTGAACTTGCAAGCACAATGTCAGACACTGTAATATGCTCTGGTCCCCTCCCTGCTTACCGTGGTGATGAGATACACAGCAGACTGTCATTACTCAATGGCTGGATGTCTAAGTGGTGCCCGCAGAATAACATAGGTTTCATAGACAACTGGACAAGCTTTTGGGGCAGACCTGACCTGTTGAAAAGAGATGGTCTTCATCCCTCCTGGGGTGGTGCCGCTCTTCTTTCTAGAAATATGGCACATAGTCTTAGAGTTTGTACTTGACTAACTGGGGCCCAGGTCAGGAAGCAGACAGACTGGCTAAACCGACGGTCTGCTAGCCGCCTCCAGTCACAGAAGTCAGTTAATTCTCAGCACATAGAGACTCTTTCACCTAGATATCACACTATAGAGACTGTGTCTGTTCCCCGGGCTAGAAAATACAAAAAAAACGTCCAAAAAAATTAACAATTTAATTGAGGTTAAAAAAAAAAAAACAGAACCAATATTGATAAACAAATGATAAAGCTTGGCTTATTGAATATCAGGTCCCTTTCTACGAAAGCACTTTTTTTATAAATAATATGATTTATCATATAATCTATATGTGCTCTGTTTGACAGAAACCTGGCTAAAACCTGATGATTACATTATTTTAAATGAGTCTACACCCCAAGATTACTGTAATAAACATGAGCCACGTCCAAAAGGTAAAGGGGGAGGTGTTGCTTCAATTTATAACAATGTTTTCAGGATTTCTCAGAGGGAGGGCTTCAAGTATAACTCGTTTGAAGTATTGGTGCTTAATATAACATTATCCAGAGAAACAAATGTTAGTGATAAATCCCCTGTGATGTTTGTACTGGCTACTGTATACAGGCCACCAGGGCACCATACAGACTTTATTAAAGAGTTTGCTGATTTTACATCCGAGTTAGTGCTGGCTGCAGATAAAGTTTTAATTGTTGGTGATTTTAATATCCATGTTGATAATGAAAAGGTGCATTGGAATCAGCTTTTATAGACATTCTGAACTCTATTGGGGTTAGACAACACGTCTCCGGACCTACTCATTGTTGAAATCATACTCTAGATTTAATACTGTCACATGGAATTGATGTTGATGGTGTTGAAATTATGCAGCCAAGCGATTATATCTCAGATCATTATTTAGTTTTGTGCAAACTTCATATAGCTAAAACTGTAAATTCTACTTCTTGTTACAAGTATGGTAGAACCATCACTTCTACCACAAAAGACTGCTTTGTAAGTAATCTTCCTGATGTATTCCAATTCCTTAGCATATCCAAAACCTCAGAACAACTTGATGATGTAACAGAAACTATGGACTCTCTCTTTTCTACCATTTTAGATACAGTTGCTCCTTTACGCATAAGGAAGGTTAAGGAAAACAGTCTGACACCGTGGTGTAATGAGCACACTCGCACCCTAAAGAGAGCAGCTGGAGGAAAACAAAACTAGAGGTATTTCGTATTGCTTGGAGGGAAAAAGCATTAAAAACTGCTAAATCTGATTACTTTTCGTCCCTTTTAGAAGAAAACAAACATAACCCCAGGTATTTATTCAATACAGTGGCAAAATTAACGAAAAATAAAGCATCAACAGGTGTTGACATTTCTCAACATCACAGCAGTAATGACTTTATGAACTACTTTACTTTAAGTCAATACTATTAGAGAAAATTGTAACCATGCAGCCATCAGCTACAGTATCACATCAGACAGTGCACTATAGATCCCCTGGGGAACAGTTCCACTCATTCTCTAATATAGGAGAGGAAGAATTGTATAAACTTGTTAAATCATCTAAACCAACAACATGTATGTTAGACCTTATTCCATCTAAGCTCCTAAAAGAGGTGCTTCCAGAAGTCATAGATCTTCTGACTATTATTAATTCCTCATTGTTATTAGGGTATGTCCCCAAAACCTTCAAACTGGCTGTTATTAAGCCTCTCATCAAAAAACCACAACTTGACCCCAAAAAACTTGTTAATTATAGACCGATCTCGAATCTCCCTTTTCTTTCCAAGATACTAGAAAAGGTAGTATCCTCACAATTATATTCCTTCTTAGAGAAAAATGGCATCTGTGAGGATTTCCAGTCAGGATTTAGACCGTATCATAGTACTGAGACTGCTCTCCTTAGAGTTACAAATGACCTGCTCTTATCATCTGATCGTGGTTGTATCTCTCTATTAGTGCTATTGGATCTTAGTACTGCGTTCGACACTATTGACCACACTATTCCTTTGCATAGACTAGAACACTTTGTTGGCATTAATAGAAGTGCATTAGCATGGTTTAAATCATACTTATATGACCTCCATCAATTCGTAGCAGTGAATGAAGAGGTATCATATCGTTCACAAGTGCAGTATGGAGTACCGCAAGGCTCAGTACTAGGGCCGTTACTCTTCACACTTTACATGTTACCCTTGGGAGATATCATCAGGAAACACGGTGTTAGCTTTCACTGTTATGCTGATGATACTCAGCTCTATATTTCATCGCGGCCCGGCGAAACATACCAATTTGAAAAACTAACGGAATGCATAGTCGATATAAAAAACTGGATGACGAGTAATTTTTTTACTGCTAAATTCTGAAAAAACAGAAGTGTTAATTATAAGACCTAAAAACTCTGCATGTAATGACCTAGAACGCTGTCTAAGCCTTGATGGCTCCTCTGTCAATTCTTCGTCATCAGTTAGGAACCTAGGTGTGCTATTTGATAGCAACATTTCCTTAGAAAGACACGTTTCTAGCATTTGTAAAACTGCATTTTTCCATCTCAAAAATATATCTAAATTACGGCCTATGCTCTCAATGTCAAATGCAGAAATGTTAATCCATGCGTTTATGACCTCAAGGTTAGACTATTGTAATGCTCTATTGGGTGGTTGTTCTGCACGCTTAGTAAACAAACTCCAGTTAGTCCAAAATACAGCAGCTAGAGTTCTTACTAGAACCAGGAAGTATGATCATATTAGCCCGGTTCTGTCAATACTGCACTGGCTCCCTATCAAACATCGTATAGATTTTAAAATCTTGCTTATTACTTATAAAGCCCTGAATGGTTTAGCACCTCAGTATTTGAACGAGCTCTTGTTACATTATAGTCCTCCACGTCTGCTCCGTTCTCAAAACTCTGGCAATTTGATAATACCTAGAATATCAAAGTCAACTGCGGGCGGCAGATCCTTCTCCTATTTAGCGCCCAAACTCTGGAATAACCTACCTAACATTGTTCGGGAGGCAGACACACTCTTGCAGTTTAAATCTAGATTAAAGACCCATCTCTTTAACCTGGCTTACACATAACATACTAATACACTTCTAATATCCTAATCCGTTAAAGGATTTTTAGGCTCCATTAATTAGGTAAACCAGAACCGGGAACACTTCCCATAACACCCGATGTACTTGCTACATCGTTAGAAGAATGGCATCTACGCTCATATTAGTCTGTTTCTCTCTAATTCCGAGGTCACCGTAGCCACCAGATCCAGTCTGTATCCAAGTCAGAGGGTCACTGCAGTCACCCGGATCCAGTCTGTCTGTATCCAGCCCAGATGGTGGATCAGCACCTAGAAAGGACCTCTACAGCCCTGAAAGACAGCGGAGACCAGCACTAGAGCCCCAGAGACAGATCCCCTGTAAAGACCTTGTCTCAGACGTCCACCGGGACAAGACCACAGGAAACAGATGATTCTTCTGCACAATCTGACTTTGCTGCAGCCTGGAATTGAACTGCTGGTTTTGTTCTGGTCAGAGGAGAACTGGCCCCCCAACTGAGCCTGGTTTCTCCCAAGGTTTTTTTCTCCATTCTGTGACCGATGGAGTTTTGGTTCCTTGCCGCTGTCGCCTCTGGCTTGCTTAGTTGGGGACACTTCATTTACAGCGATATCGTTGACTTGATTGCAAATTATTGCACAGATACTATTTAAACTGAACTGAGCTGCATGATGACATCACTGAATTCAATGATGAACTGCCTTTAACTGTCATTTTGCATTATTGACACTGTTTTCCTAATTAATGTTGTTCAGTTGCTTTGACGCAATCTTTTTTGTTTAAAGCGCTATATAAATAAAGATGACATGACTTGACTTGACTTGTAGCTATTTGAATAAGACCACCTCTGAGTCATATACAGAATATATTCGCCAGTATATATATATATATATATATATATATATATATATAAATAAAAAATTGCGACAACCTCATTTTTATATGGTGAAAATTTTATGTGGTGTAATTATTCTGACCGTTTAGGTTTTATTAAAATTAACCATTGTTCTTCCATAGTAGCATACATTTAGATTAGATTAGAGTTAAAACCACACATACAGCACCTCAATACCATGGTAAAAATGCAACTACATGGTTTCTAGGGGTCTTAAAAAAAGTCTTAAATTTAGTTGTATCAAAAGTAAGGACTTAAAAACTCTTAAACTGTACAGGAAAGTCTTAATTATGATATCAAGAGGTCTTAAATTTAGGGACGGAGAGACCAGAATTGCGATATGGTTGAATGTGACGATTAAACTTCAAAAGGCTAAGGTTATTATTTCATTAAATAAACATGAGGGCTGCACATTCAAAGTCTGGTGCTGTGCTGCTTTGTGTACAGCTGTTATTGGGGAAACAGTTATATTCTACCAAACACTCCACCACTATGTGCTATTTGATATTATCCAGTATATCGCGGAAAGCAAACAAAACACCTACAGAGTGTGCGCATACATAGTGCGCATTTATAGTGCGTTTTTTCCACTGCATGAATCAGTCTATTAAAATGCATTTAGAATTATCACATACACACAGATATACAGAAAATTTATATATTTATATCTTTTTATATAGTTAATATCACACGGAGTGTGCCATTTTTTTCTCCAAAAGTCAGCATAATTACAAATGTGATATTGATTTTATACAGCAGTTCAATAAACAAGAAGTTAATATTAAGAGACTTACGTTTTAGACACCGTATTTCCTGTTTTTGCTCTATTTCTTCAACAAAAATCATTCCAACACAGCCACATGACGGTGTTTCGTTCTTGAATGAATCGCCCATGTAAATGATTCAGTTCAAACACAATGACTCATGAACAGTGACTTGCTGCCACCTACTGATGGTTTTAATTTCACATTTAAGGTACATTTTCATTTTTTTTTAAATTTAAACATAGGTTTTCAATGTTTTATGTTTAAAATATCAAAACATTATTTATGTATTAAAAGTTAAAGTATTCCACGTCGCTCAGAGCTGCATTAAACAGTGTGTCGATGCATCTAAATGACACTTCTAATGCAGATTCTGTGTTTCCTCTGAATTGCAAAGATCAATTTTACTGATACTGATTTCATCTGCTTGGTAAAAGCCCAAATGCAAGACTCAAAAGATGGGGTACAATTTTAGAAAAAATGGCTTAAAGGTAAAAATGGCCATAAAACTTGTTGGAAATGATTAATTTCTATTACTGCTGTGAACTGACCACACAGAAGAATATCAAGAAATTCAGGAGTCAGCTGTCCACGGTAGTCCTTGAGTTATCAGCACAATAACACACTGTTATTGATAAAATCCCAGAAAATTATCAAGATATAATTTTTTGTTGATATCACACACTCCTTATTTATTTTATTTAATTGATATAATATTTTATTGATAATAATTGTTTAAATTAATATAGTAATTAATACTTTTGACTCATCCATTTTCTTAAAAATGGTTTAAAGGCTGAAATGTAAAGTTTAACATTTTATAAAACGTTTTGTTTTTGTGAAAACTTGTATCTAAACTGCAAATGAATACAGTAATTTTACAGTTTAATATGGTACTATGGACACTGCCCTACCCCACTCATATGGTATTAATTTTATTTGTGCAGGTCTTAAAAAGGTTTAAAATTTGAGCTTAAAAATCCTGCAGAAACCCTGTTTCTAGGTATTTGTGTGAAAAACAGTAGTCTAAATACATTTAGTATAAATGCACAAACACTATAGCTTAACCACAAAAATACTGAAGCATTATAATATGAAAATCAAGTATTATTTAATGATAGAACTATAGCAATTAGAATTAAAACTTGGTAACCATGTATGAATGCATATTAGTCATTTTAACTGAACTTAGGACTAGTGGTGGTGCTTTTTTGGTCATACAGTGTTTCTGTAAAAAATGGGAAAAAACTAACAAAAATACTGATGATGATGATAATAATAATAATAATATAAAATGCACTAAGGATTAATGAGCTGCTGGATTCATGAATATTTATCATGTTGCCTGCGTATGCTTGAACTGATTTGCTAAAAACAAAACAGGGACGATAATAGGTCAGCCAGCCAATGAGACTGCCGTTTCCGCATTTGCTCCGCCCACTAAGGAAAACCTGGCAGTTCTTAAAAGCTGAAGAATATTAAGTGATAACCTCCCGCTCTCTCTCGTGAAGCCAACAAGGAAGTGACTAAAACTGCAATTCATCACTCCAAAAGGGGTCAGTCCCATAGACTCCTCATGTTAAAATACCCAACTTTACAGCATAAAAAAAAACATGTTTACAGCCTGGTCAAAAAATGATTTTGGTCTATACAGCTAATTTTGCCCTTCATGACAACTGTGAGGGGGGTGATTTTTTTTTATAACTCATCCATTTAAATTATATTAAGCCTTAAAGTTCTGCATAATTAAGGGCATGGCCACTTGAGTGACAGGTGGATTGCCGCTGCTGACACTGATGTCAAGCTAGGTGGGCGTGGCTTCAGCAACCAGCTCCCGCCTTTTTGCCCATTTTCGATTATCTGGGAGTGACGTGTGGTGACGCACTGCCAAAATGGCGATGGCCTGCTCCGCCCACTTTGAGCTTCAAAAATGCTCTTCAGAAAACAACGGGTGACGTCACGGACACTACGTCCATGTTTTTATACAGTCTATGAAGAATTCCAAAGGAACTCTGTTATTTTGACAGGAAAATACAACAAAGAATATAATTTACACTAAGTGCGTCAATTCTACATGTTATGCAAGACTCTCGCTCTGTCTTTTTCTATGCATGTGTGTGATATAAAGCGACGGCGAGTTGTGCGCCTTCACACTAGAGTTTACGGTACGTCAAATACGGTGCGCTGCACATCCATTGAGATGAACTGAAAAACATCATAGATTGATTGACGGAGAGTGAAACTCTGAAGCGCTCAGTCATAGAGAGTTCTGTGAGTGAAAATATATCTGTGCTTAACTTATACTTAGCCTCCAACTCACACACTGGTTAGCAAAATCTGAGAATTTATTAGCCATTGGCTAATATTAGACATCATTTAGTCACCCAGACTGAAGATTTAGTCACATATGTGAGTGATAAAGGGTTGTCTGTCGTTGCCTCTAGTTTTTTTTTCCAGCTTCGTTCACTTTCTTAAATAAAACATATTTCGTCTAAAAAAAAAAGTCTCTTGAGACAATTATCCATGCTTTTATAACTTTGGATTATTGCAATTCTGTTTCACAGTATCTCCAAGTCTCAGGTAGCTCGACTAAAACTGATTCAAAATGCTGTGGCTATATCTCTTAAAAATGGTTGCAAATATTACCACGTCACCCACATTTTGCGAGCCCTCCATTGGCTTTAAAATTCAGCTATTTGTGTATAAATGTCTACATAATCTTGCTCTGAAATATGTGTCTGGTTTACTGTGTCCCTATAACCCTCCTAGAAGTTTAAGATCTGGCAGTCTTAACTTATTGACAATCCCTTGCTCAAGGCTGAAACACAGAGGGGGTCGAGCCTTTTCGGTGGTGGGTCGACTGTGGAATAGCTTACCTTTCCCAGTTTTTAAATCTCTTCTTAAAACTCATTTGTTTTCCTTAGCCTTCAATGTGTGTTAATTGTTGATTTTTATTTCTGTTTCAAATTTGGTGTGTGTGTATTCTGCTCATGATTATTTTTATATTGCACTTGTAACTTTGCTCATGTACAGCACTTCGGTCAGCCTCTAGGCTATGTTAAAAGTGCTTTAATTAGGTTTGGAGGACAGTGGCCCTCCTTGAGGTGCGTTTTTAACACAGTTCCCTACCACAACCATTGCTCTATACAATGAAGTGTAAACAGAGCCTTCAACTGATCAATTTTTAAACTGAAGAACCACTTAAAAGTCTTTCCACATAGAGAACAAATATAGGATCCTCCTGTGGTACTTAAGGGTCTCTATACTTTTTTAACGGCTTCTCTCCTGTGCAAGTCTTCACGTGAGCCTTAAAATTTCCTTTTTGTGTGAAGCTCTTTCCACACAGTTTGCAGGTGAAAGGCTTCTCTCCGGTGTGAAGTTTCATCTGAGTACTAAGGCTACTTTTATGACTGAAGCTCTTTGCACACTGATGACACATAAAACAGTTCTCTCCCGAGTGAATCCTCAAGTGGGAATTGAGGGTCACCTTGCGTGTGAAACCCTTTCCGCACTGATCACATGTGAAAGGTTTGTCTTTAGTGAATGGTTTCTCTCCGGCGTGAATGTTCATGTGATACCTCAGGTTCAGTTCTGTCGTGAAGCTCTGTCCACACTGATCACATAAGAACGGCTTCACTCCAGAGTGCATTCTCATGTGGGAACTAAGGGTGTGATGGTGTGTAAAACTCTGTCCACACTGAGAGCAAGTATAAGGCTTTTCTCCAGAGTGAATTCTCATGTGGACTTCAAGGTTTCCTTTCTGATTGACTCTTTCCACACTCTTGGCATGTGAAAGAGATTTCTCCAGTGTGAATCGTGTGAATCCTCATGTGGCCTTTGAGGCTTTGAGCTTGAGTGAAACCTTTCCCACACTGCTCACAGGTGAAAGGCTTCTCTCCAGTGTGAACTCTCATGTGGACCTCAAGGTTTCGTTTTCGACTGAAACTCTTTCCACACTGATGGCAGGTTAAATGACTGTCAGATTTGTTAATCTGAGCTCTGTTTTGTGAGGAAGTCTCTTCAGTCTTTGTGGACTTTTCTCCAGTTATGAAATCATAATGTTTCTCATGCTGATCTTTCTCTTTTTTCATATTGTTCAGTTGTCGTCTCTCCTCTTTCAGCGCCATTAGGTCTAAAGCGAAAAAAGACATATGGGTCATTCCTGTTATACAATGACTTTTATGTCCCAATGATTTATTTACTCATATTTTCTCTAAAATGAGTCAGATATTTATAAGAAATGGCTTAAATTGTATATTTAGGTCTTCTTTATCACTTAAACAGAGATAATATACATTATAAATACTATTTTGTATTTTACACACCTTTTTTCAATTTTATTATGTCCTCAAAATATGTTTTAATTATGTTATAGACTAGGCTAAACTGCCTCTAATCATATATATAAATCATGTGAAAATATAGTTATTGTTTTTTTCAATTTTCTTCAATTACCATGTCCCTGAAGTCATCTTCCACCCTGTTAGTACATACTTTCTCGCCTTCCAAAACCGACTGCAATTTCACTGAAACCATTTTCAAGAAGTGACATCATTTATTTGTCCCACTGGAATTCAACTGTACAAACTGAGGTAAGCTTCAACTCCCACTCCTAGCTTTTTTTTTAGTTTTTTAAATGTTATCTTGCTTGTCCCACCCTTAAAGTTCCACCCTGTTAGGCTATATTATGGAGAATGTTTGTCCTATCAAAAAATGTAAAAACAAATCTGACATAGTTATAAAAGTTCTGTTAATCTGTAGAAGAGTAGCTAGCTAAACGTTGATCACTCAAACAGCTATGGCTAACTTAGCTCAAACTTTTCCACGCTGTTAGATTCCACCCTGTTAGGTCTATAAACAGGGTGGAATGTGAAACTAACAGGGTGGAAATTCTAATAGAATAAATAATAATAAAGAATAGAATAATAGAATAAATAGTATTTAGAGTATATAGCAAATTCTATATATATATAACTGTGCAGAACCCTTAAGCTCCCAGGTCACTCACTGGTAGAGAACTTGAGCTTGGAGGTAAAATAAAATAAAATAAAAATTAAAAAGACCACCCACTAGGCTGAGCGGGGAAATATTAAAATATTTAATACAATTAACGCAGAATCCATTTTTTCCATCATAATTATCATCAAAATAAAAACCACAAAAAATGGCATCACTGTCCATTACTGATCCTTCTTGTGATGGTTTTTGTGTTTGTTAATCTAGTTAATCCAAATTAATTATTACATCTTTATTTTTAATCAAATATAAATAAAAAATCATTTATTATGTCTGTCCTCTATAATTTGTAATTATTTCTTTAGCCATGTGAACAGAGAACTGTTTTGCCACCATGATTGATTGTGATAAGGAAGCACTTAGCTATTTTTTGTGTCCCTCCACACAGGAAATCTGGATTTTTTTAATAAATTTTTTTGGTATTGTTTTGAAACAATATTATATAGGTGCAGTTCCACACATTACAGACAGGAAACCATACAGGACAATGACGGAAAGCTTGTCCACCGTTAGAACCTTAAAACAATTAATTTCAATTCTCTGTATGTATGTACTGTACATTTAGACAAGTCATTTTAAATAATAATTTGACAGCAACGTTAAATGTTTGGCACACTTCCCTCTCATTCTGTCACTCTAGAAGCACTAACACTAACTAACAGCATATATATGTTTTTGAGCAATTTTTTTTTTCCAACCTATTGGCAAAAATGGGTACAAAAAGTACCTGTTCTTAATAATTAAGACATTTTATTTCTTTAATAATTGTTTCGTTATTATTTTGAAAACAAAAAAATAATAATATTGCATAAGGGACATATACTATCCAAGAAAAGCTCATTATTGTTTAACATTTTCATTATTCTTTCTTTATTTTCTTTCTTTCTTTATTTTTTATTTCGAACAACAACCAATAAAATAAAAAAATAAAGTAAAATATGAACATACAACAATTGTGTTACCACATAAATGCAATATCAAAAATAAAATTACATGTGTTCGAAAAGGAGCGGGCTGAAGCAAAAAGCTTGTTATTTTCCCACCCCTTATATAACCATACAAAATTCCATCATATATGAATTATCCCACCACATACAACACATCCTTATTGCACAACAACCATTAAACAAATACATTAAATAAATAAAACATTAGAAAAAATATCTTATAATCAATCTTTTAACCCACCCTCATTATTCTTGTTCCACCTCATAACCTTTTAGTAACTCAATATTATACAACTTTTTAAACTGTTTAAAGTTTGTACAGTAATTTAACACCTGTTCCAACTTATTCCACAACCCCCACATATAGTGATGCACATACTTTTCAGAGTAGTTCTTATATTGAACTTTTTAAAGTTTAATTCATCTCTCAAATTATACCCACCCTGCCTCTCCATAAACATTTTTTGTATATTTCCCGGAAGTAAATTATTTCTTGCTTTAAACATGACTTGTACCATTTTAAATTTAACCAAATCAATAAACTTTAGTATATATGATTTCAAGAATAGTGAATTTGTGTGTTCAAGATATCCTACATTATTTATAATTCTGATTGCTCTCTTTTGTAATGTGCATAACAACTGTAGGTTGGTTTTGTAGGTATTTCCCCAGATTTCCACACAATAACTTAAGTAAGGCACTATAATGTATTATACAGAATATAGAGTGATTTATTATTCAAAATATATCTTGTTTTATTTAATATTTCTATAGTCTTTACCAGTTTTGCTTCAATGTGTTTTATATGTGGTTTCCAGCTAATTTTGTGGTCTAAAATAACACCAAGAAATTTATTTTCGTAAACTCTTTCTATACTAATAATATTAATTTTCAATTCTATTTCAGGTTTAATATAATTTCCAAATAACATAATCTTTGTTTTAGCTATATTTAGTGATAATTTATTTACATCAAAACAGCGTTTTAATTTAATCATTTCATTTGCTATTGCATTCAAAAGCTGCTGTAAGTTATCCCCTGAACAAAAAATATTTGTATCATCAGCAAACAAGATAAATTTTAATATATTTGATACTCTACAAATATCATTAATATACATTATGAAGAGTTTTGGGCCAAGGACCGATCTCTAAAGATGTTGATCTGTTTGTCCGGAATCCGTATTGACTCTCCTCAAGCAATCCACAAATTGTTTCCTGCTTCTCAAATAGCTACTCACCCAGTTCAATCCCAACTACTCTGATACCATACCTCTCTAATTTATGTATTAAAATATCATGATTTATGGTATCAAATGCTTTCTTTAAATTATAAATATTCCTAACACATATTTTTTAGTATCTATACAATTTGTAATTTCCTCAATTAATTCCATTAAAGCTAAAGATGTTGATCTGTTTGTCCGGAATCTGTATTGACTCTCGTCAAGCAATTTGTGTGTTTCAATAAAATAATCTAATCTTTCTTTAAACAGTTTTTCTAGGATTTTAGAGAACTGTGGAAGTATAGAAACGGGCCTGTAATTTGTGAAAAGGTGTTTATCTCCTGTTTTATATAATGGTATTACTTTCGCTACTTTCATTTTGGCTGGAAATTTACCAAGTTGAAAAGACAAATTAGCAATATGAGTTAATGGTTCTGAAATTTCTTCAATCACTTTTTTTACTAAACTCATATCAATATTATTCCAATCCACAGAAGATTTATTTTTGCACTTTCTTACAATGACTACTATCTCGTTCCTTTCCACTTCTCTTAGAAAAATAGAGCTTGGGTTTCTATCCTAAAGATCCTCCACCACCCCTGCTGTAGTTTCTGAATCATTTATTATTTTTGCTAAATTTGGTCCCACATTTACAAAAAAATAATTGAAACCATTAACCACATCTTCTTTGTTTTTTATTATCTTATCATTATCAACAAAATAATCCGGATAACTTATATTTATATTTTTTGTATCATTTCTAATTATACCATTTAGGATGTTCCATAAACCTTTCATATTATTTGTATTAATCTCTAATATTTTATTATAATATTCTTTTTTACACCTCCTCATAATACTAATTAATTTATTCTTATACTTTTTATATTTATTCTCAGCTTCTTGGGTGCGGTATTTAATAAAATGTCTATAAAGTGTGTTTTTCTTCTTACAGGCATTTAATAAACCTTTTGTGATCCATTGACTATCATTCTCACAACTAATCATCCTACTAAAAACTTTTAAACGACAATATTTAACATACAATGATGTAAAAATATTTAGAAATTCATTATACGCTTTATCAATGTCATCTTCTTCATATACTATATTCCAATTTTGTTCCATTAATTCACTCTTGAACGCATTTATGTTTTCTACCGTTCTTGCTCTTTTGTATGATGTGACATAACTAATATCATTAGGTTTTCTATACTTACAATGATAAACAATAAAAACAGGTAAAATGATCACTAATGTCATTATACAATAGTCCACTCTCTATATTGTTATCCATACTATTTGTAAATATATTATCAATTAATGTGGCACTATGAGATGTGATTCTACTGGGTCTACTGACTGTTGGATACAAACCCATGCTATACATTATATTAATAAAATCTTCTGTCAATTTGTGCTTTTTTGAATTTAATAAATCTACATTAAAGTATCCACATATGAACATAGTCTTTTGCGATGTTTTTGTGCATAGTTTTTCCATCCAATCATTAAATAATACAATGTTTGATCCAGGGGTTCTGTATATACAACTCACAACAATGTTTTTTGACTTTTCCCTACAAATTTCTATTGTAATGCATTCCAACAAGTCATCGACAATTACTGTCATACCCTCCACCACCTTATACTTCAGACTATTATGCACATATACTGCCACACCTCCTCCACTTCTATTCACTCTATTTCTATAATTCAATTCATAGTCCTCAATCTCAAAGTCCACCCCTTTTTCATCACTAAGCCATGTCTCTGAAATCGCTATGATGCTGAATAAATTCTTTAAAACTTTAATTGTCTTAAATAATCTTTAATGCTTTGGAAATTGGCATATAGACTTCTACTATTAAAGTGGATTATTGAAATATCTTGCTCTAGTTGGAAGTTTATATTGAATTGCTCATCTGTATAATATCTACAACTGTTATTAATATTAATAAGTAAGTTATTTTCCGGTTTAATGTTATATCTTGCATTTTATACTCAGTATATACAAAATTTTCTAATCCCAATGTACCTAACTTTTTATTTTCAACAGCTGACATAGTTGTCATTTTATGATCTTTTCATTCTTTCTTTACTCCTGGGTAATTTGCATTACCTTGTCTCCTTTTCCTTACTGATATTTCTCCAGATCCCTAATAACTTGCACTTTGGCTTGCACTGGTGTTCCACTCGTCTTGATGAATATTTTATAATTGGATGTCCATGTGGATTGTATTTTTTTCTGTCTTCTAAGGAGACGGGCCTTACTGGCAATGTCAGCGTTTTTCTTTGTCAAGTGTTCATTCAGATACACATCCGTGCCCTTCAGCCTTCTTCCTTGTTTCAACAGTTCCATCTTATGTTTCCTGTTAGTGAACCGAATTATTATGGCTGGTTTGTCCATCTTATTTCTCCGTGGGAGAGTATGACAAGCGTCAATGTTGTCCCTGTCCAACTCAATCCTCGATGAGTGGAGGAACGCCGTCACCTGCTGCTCCACCGATGCAGCGTCTTGATCACTCGTCTCTCCTTCATTCCGTGTCGCCACCGCTCCTGCATAAGAGCGAGGTTTGATTTCCAACCCAGTGAGTATAATGTCATTCATTCTGGTATATTGTTCCAGATCGGCCACTCGGTTTTCCAGTGATATTATCCGCTTTTCTTTTTCAATGTTTTGAAGCCTGAGAGCTTTAATTTCCTCCACCAAGCTCATGATGGTTTTCTGTTGTTGTCTTACAACAGAAATCGTCAACCTCCTCGGCATGCGCTGGATACTTTTTAGGCGGCATGACATCGTTTTCTCCACAGCAACAACAAACAATTCAACAGTTCTCCTAGTTGATTAGAGCACACACTCAGCACGTGAGTATTAACATGTTGTGATAACTATCTATATGTTCCTAACAGGGTGGAATATTTTCATGGCCAGTCTCTGACCAATCTACCTATAATTATTATTTTTTGAGTCCCCGAGCTTGACCAATATGTATTCCTAATAGTTAAACATGTCACTATTTTGGTAGAATGCAAAAAAAAAAAAAAATCATATACCTTTTTTTCCAACACTTGTGAAGCCAAAATGTTACCGCATACCAGGAATGACCCATATACAAGTTAACACCATTTTGATGGCACAAAACAAAACCTACTGAACAGAGAGGTTTCAAACACAAACTGAGCAGGGAAGTGGTTTATTACCAGGGTTCAGAAAGGCACCATTTCATTAAAATCCAAGATTTTCAAGCACTTTTTCCAGCACCTTTTTTTTCTTCTTCTTCCTTCATAGAATATAAACACAATATGTGACCCTGGACCAGTCTTAAGTCTCTGGGGTATATTTATAGCAATAGCCAACAATACATTTTTTGGGTCAAAATAATTGATTTTTCTTTTATGCTAAAAAATCATTAGGATGTTAAGTAAAGATCATGTGCTATTAAGATATTTAGTAAATTTCCTACCATAAATATATCAAAACTTAATTTTAGATTAGTAATATGCATTGCTAAGAATTCATTTGGACAAGTTTAAAAGTGATTTTCTCAATATTTTGATTTTTTTGCACCCTCAGATTCCAGATTTTCAAATAATTATTTCTCAGCAAAATATTGTTCTATCATAAAAACTATACATCAATGGAAAGCTTATTTATTAAGCTTCCAGGTTATATATAAATCTCAATTTTAATTTTTTTTAATTTATGACTGGTTTTGTGGTCCAGGGTCGCATATAAACGACACAAAGAGAATGCAGCATATGGGCAAAATAAAAACCAATTACAAAATTAGACATTAAACTATTAAATTAAATAAAAACAACCTGTAGGTGGCAGCCTTGAACATTCTGTAGTGACGACAAACACTGAACCCTTCAAAATAGTAGTCTTCGAATGATTCAGTGTTCTACAGTGAAGTGAATTCTTTCATTATAAACTATTATTAACCTTCTGTCTTTTAAACACTGGTTTCATTATGCATTGCTAAAGTGAATTCACACTGAGCATTTATAGCACATTATCACCAAGTTTAATACGTACTAACACTTGATTCATTGTCTTTTGCAAATGAAAGTAGTAATATTACTTTTATGTTGCGGATATTTGCAAAATCACTCAAGTGTTAGTCACTCTATGCATTATTATTCATTATTTATGTTAAAATTGGTAACTGGTAATGCGGTCAAGAGTAATAGAGAAAATAAGAGAAAAAGAAAAAATAACCGAGAAAATAACCGCACACACCTCAGATCATTCGACAGCCAATCAGATTCAAGCATTCAACAGCCCTGTAGTATACGTTGTAATAATGAACGCCAGCTTTGAGAATGAAACCCACCCTGTGTGTTCCTCAGTATCTTCTTGTTTGACTCTGAAAGTGTCTTCAATCTTCACGTCTTCACTCTCCTCTTTAATAACTGCCATCTTTATAACAGGATCTCAGCAGGAGTCTCTCCTCTGTTTACACACATGATTAAGAGATTAATTAACAGAAAGACAGTCTAAACTGGATCTCTGGATGAGTCACAATCAGCTCCATAGTTCAGTGATCTGTGGAGAGTCTTTACAGATGTTTGTGTCTGTTATTGTCGTTTTGTCCAGCATGTGTGTCGTTAGCGCGAAGTGATTCAGAACAGAGAGTCATTTGATTCAATTGACTCGGAGCTTCAGAAAGCTCCGTTTCCCCCTTCACTGTTTGCCAGCGACTGAATTCGGGTTTATAATGAACTGATTCGTGATATAGAGAGAGATGAGACGCAGCTTTTCTGTTAACTTACTCACGTGCGCCTTACTTTCACAAAACAATACAAGTCACTAAACCATTTACATCGATTTAAACAGTTGAAATGAATTAAGATTCAAACCGTTCTTCAGCCGAATCACAGACGCAGAAGCGCGGCGCTGCCGTATGACGTCACACCAACACGCCAAAATAAAAGTCCCTAAGCACATTCCGTCGCTCTTGTTCTTCACAGTCTCTCGGAGTGACTAGAGTAGCTTCAAACTGGAAATATAACACACACATATTGCTTGTAGGGACTAAAGAGAAACATCTTATTATTCTGAACCCTAAACAAACTTATCCAATGTCAAAATGAACTACTGAGTTTATTTACAATAGGCCTACACAACAGATATAAAAAACACATATTTACTTGACAAAAAAAACGTCCATGGTGTTATTTCATATTAATTTAATAATACTAATAAAACGATGATTCCTTGGACTGAAACAAAATATTTGATCAATTACCAATTTAGTGTTTTATCTATTTTCATAGATTTAAAATAGATTTAATCATTTAGATGTGATTGTGTGAATTTACACTATTGTTACTTTATTCTACAGCTATAACGTGAGGAAAACTTTAAGGATATATATATATATATGTATATATTATTTTTAGGATTTGAACCCTATATGGCACTTCATAGTCTAGTTATGCAGAATAAAGAATGAAATATAAGTCATGCAGGGTGTGATTTGTTCTGGTCTATACATCCCTGCCTCTGCTGAATAATTATATATATATATATATTATTTTAATATATTCTCCAGGTGATGCTCCTCCATCAACCACCAACAGAGCATATAAAATACCTAAAATAAAATTATATTTTAAAACGTTAGCAAGTAAAATACTGCAACATGACGATACAAACAATAAAATCAGAAAGCGTCTGGGTTTCGTGAGCTGCAGATAATAACCTGACACATAAGTTATGTATTATGAGACAGAACGTATTATGATCAACACAATATAACTGATGGATCGGCAGAGGATCGTCTTTCTGCGAGTCATTAAGAAATCATGCTTCTGTTGAAAGAAATATGAGGTAAGCGTGTGAATAAATAATATGTAGTATTAGCATATGTAATAGTTTGTATGTTGTGTAGCGAAGCGCTGATCAAAAATAAATGGATTGAATTATGTACAAGTTTGAAATAAGAATAGTGTCACTGTAACCAAATATGATCATAAATAGTGGTCAAATAGTGGTAACCTGATTAAAAATATTTATTGTGAATATGTTACCAGTCAGACATTTGAATTAGGATTATTTAAAATGCTTTTGAGAGGAGTCTTTTCTGCTCACCAAGGCTGCATTTATTTCATCAAAACTATAATAAAACAGTAATATTGTCAAATATTATTACCATTTAAAACAGCTGTTTTCTATGTGAATATGTGTTAAACTGTCATTTTATTCCTGTGATCAAAGCTGTATTTTCAGCATCAGTCTTCAGTGTCACATGATCTTCAGAAATCATGTCCCCATGGAAACTGTGATTAAAATACCATTTAAAAATTTATGGTGAGCAAGAATGAATACTACGCAGCTCGCTCTGTTCGCTCATCAGACACAAGATGACCTTGTCCTGACCTGCACCCATAATGCACTGCAGCTGTGTGAAGAGAGCTGCTTATGTTCTGTGATAACCATAACGTTTTACACTGCAATAAAAAAAGATTTTCTAATTTAATATTTTTTGTCTTGGTTTTCCAGTACAAATATATCAACATCTTTAAATCAAGATGCATTTAATTGGGAAGCGACTAAAAATATTGAGCCTTGTTTTGTTGTTTCTTCAAAATGAAGTGAGTTCATGATTAAAATGAAATGAAGGGAAAACAATTATTTTTGTTATATTTGTTTTAAGCACAAACTCACTTGATTTTGATAGATTTCTCAGAAAGTGGGACTTGTCCAGTAAATGTGCCTTGATTTATGAATTTGTGGAAAACAAGACAAAAATGTTGAGGAAACAAATCAGTTTTTCAATGTAGTAATGAGTTCCCAAAGCTTTAAAGGGACAGTTCAACCCAAAAAATGAATCATCATTTACTTCCTCTCATGTTGCTAAAAAAACGTGTATCTTTCTTCTGTTAAACACAAAAGAAGATATTTTGAAGAACGTAGGTAACCAAACGGTTGCTGGTCTCCTTTAGTATGGAGACAAATTCTTATGGAAGTCAATGGAGAGCAGAAACTGTATCGGGATTTACTTTTTTCACACTTAAAAGGTGAAAATGTGTGTCTGCATTGGCCGGGAATCGAACCCGGGCCTCCCGCGCGGGAGCCGAAAATAGTTAAGCTTAACTTCCCTTAACTTTTCCCATTCATTCTCTATGGTAGTGCTTATCACTACGGATGCAATATATGTGTGGCCACGCGTAGATTTCGTGGCGCTGTTTCGCCGTTTCCGTGGCGGGGAATTCAAACAGCGGACAGTCATCTGTCAATCATTCGCTGTGAAGGAGAGGAGACGCGTCTTACGAGCGGAGATTTCTTCACAAAATTGTTTTGTTTGAACAACATACGCTGCTAAACTACCTCGGCTTTAACTATTACGTAATTGATATGTTATTTGTTGCAAGAAGTCTTAGGATTATACCTCAATATGTGTTTTTTGTTTGTTTGTTTGTTTTTTTACCTCAGAGATCAGCGCGATACTCTCACACAAGCAAATTCTGTGCTTCTTTTAAAAAACTTAAAAAAAATAATTACTTATTATATTATCCTATAATCATATTTATATGATTAATTATAGCAATTGTTTTGAATGTTATGTGATTTTCAAGTCTTTAGTGCAAATACTGTACACCACGTAGACCAAATTCTTTATAAAAAATGCAACTGCTGTACTTTATTGTAATATCTTTGTTTTTAAAGATGAATGTTCATAGATGTCTTGCTATATCTATAATATGTAGTGTGTAGTTAATGATTCTTCAGTTAATTTAACCATATGTGCTGTTCTATAAAAATAACGTGTGTGTGTATATATATTATATATTATTTATATTATTGTATATATATTATATATTATTTTCAACATTTACTGTGTGGTACAATTTAAAATAACTGTTTCCCTATGTTGAATGAACTTTATCCTGTGATGAAAAGCTGAATTATCAGCATAATTTATACTCCAGTCTTCAGTGTCATATGATCCTTCAGAAATCATTATTTATATGATTACTTGCTCACAAAACATTTATCAATGTTGATATTATCATTGCCACTACAAGGATGAAAGCACATTATTTTCTGAAGGATCACGTGATGCTGAAAACTGGAGTAATAATGCTGAAAATTCAGCTTTGCATCACAGGAATAAATTACGATAATTAGGAAATATATTGAAATGTAAAGGTATTCATTCATTAAAATTGAAAATAAAAAAATGCATTGCACAGTTGCATATATATTCCTAGAAATATAATATTACAATGCTATATATTATATATATATATATATATATATATATTATATATTATGAGATATAACAATACATTTGATATATTTTATTTGAATCTATATTTCAGGAATGTTAATGCTCTGACAAGAAGAAGCATCCCACAAAAGCAAAGGAAAAAAAAAGACTGTCTCACTTCACCATAACATCACACCAGGCACTTTGACAGTGAAGGATCAAAGGTAAGAAGTGTTACTTCCAGATGCATACAGACACTAATGTGTGTAAACTGTCAGTCTCATATGTGCACACAACACAAAGACAAATAATTCAAGTAATCATGTTAATCTTATGTAGAACACAACACCATTGGCCATAGCTGCGTCCCCCCATTCAGCTTGCACTGGACCCCTCAGAACGGGTGGCCTTTGTGTTGGACCATAAATGGACAGATCTGATGAGAACTGCCCATGATCATCACTTGGTAACACACCATGGGAGCAAGGATCTTCTTAAACAGGTGGATGGCTTGTTGTTTTTTTTTCTTCTTCCTGTGTTCTCTATAACTTTAAATTGTTTTATTTTTACTATTATTGTAGTTGTTGTTGTTGTTGTTTAATCTAAAATTTTAAATTAATTTATTTCAACCAATTTGTTAATTTAAATACCATAAGTATTATTTGCACTGTACTTAAACACTATATTTTAAATTAATTGTATTGACTTGCATTGTTATTTTATCTTGCTCAGTTTTGTAAACACTAAATGTTAGTAACTGCTATTATTAAACTCTGTAAATAATTATTTAATTTAAAATACTCTACCAGTCAAATGTTTTTCAGCAGTAAGATTTTAATGTTTTTTTTTAAAGAAGTCTCTTCTTAATAATAATAATAATAATAATAATAATAATAATAAATGTTACTTGAGCAGCAAATCATCATATTAGAATGATTTCTGAAGATCATGTGACACTGAAGACTGGAGTAATGATGCTGAAAATACAGCTGCACATCACAGAAATAAATTACATTTTACAATATATTCAAATAGAAAGCTGTTATTTTAAATAGTAAAAATATTTCACAATATTATTGCTTTTACTGTATTTTGGATCAAATAAAGGCAGGCTTGGTGAGCATTAAAATTCTTACTGTTCAAAAACATTTAACTGGTAGTGTACATTGATTCTTGTTTTTTTTTTTTTTTTTTCTGTGTTCTCCACAACTTTACATTTTATTATTGTAGTTGTTGTTGCTGTTGTTGAATCTATACATTTAAATAGTTTCATTTATTTCCCTTTGTTAATTAAAATACCAAAAGTATTTGGCCTTGTTTGAACTGTATTGAACTGTGTAAGTTTTTTATTATTATTGATTGAAACATGTATACATTTTGTTGATTATTTTTTTATTGATATTGCATTTTATTGACTTGCATTAATATCTTGCTCAGATTTGTAAACACAAAATGTTAATAACTGTTACTATTAAACATACATAATTATTTAATGTCACAAATATTTTTCTTGTTTCTTTTTTCTTAGTTCTCCACATCTTTATTTGTATTATATTTGTTGTTGTTGTTTAATTTATAATTTTTTTATGTATATTTGATTTTTCAGCATTTAATTATATATTTTTGGTTAGGTTTTTTTTTTTTATAAGTATATTAAATTTTTTACTATAAAAATAAAATGAAAAACTTACTTTTTGTGAGTTTTAGTTATATTTATTTTAACATACCATATGGGTTTTCTGTACACAAAATGTTATACAAATAAGGTAAAATGAAGATGTCTCTCTTTAAAATATAAAGGCCTGAAACATTATCAAAATGTTCTTTTTAATTATTCAATTTTTTTCTATATTAAAAATAACTATTCCCTATTATAATGTAAATGTTTAAGATCGTTGCACATTTTGTACATCCTACAAATGAACAATTGTTACAAGATTCGTTTTTTCTTTGTTCACAAAGTTCGTTTATTATATGTTAATCGGAAAAACGAATACAAATTCGTTTTATGGTATTTGTGGCCGAGGCGGGATTCGAACCTCTAATTGTGTGTATTTTACTCGTCCCGCCTCCCTGGAATTTCCTTCGTTCCTATTGGCTAGTCAGCGTTCTACACCTATCCGCGACTGGCCCCCAGATGACTGTCCGCTGTTTGAATTCCCCGCCACGGAAGAGGCGAAACAGCGCCACGAAATCTACGCGTGGCCACACATATATTGCATCCGTAGTGATAAGCACTACCATAGAGAATGAATGGGAAAAGTTAAGGGAAGTTAAGCTTAACTATTTTCGGCTCCCGCGCGGCAGACCGGGGTTCGATTCCCGGCCAATGCAGACACACATTTTCACCTTTTAAGTGTGAAAAAAGTAAATCCCGATACAGTTTCTGCTCTCCATTGACTTCCATAAGAATTTGTCTCCATACTAAAGGAGACCAGCAACCGTTTGGTTACCTACGTTCTTCAAAATATCTTCTTTTGTGTTTAACAGAAGAAAGATACACAGGTTTGTAGCAACATGAGAGGAAGTAAATGATGATTCATTTTTTGGGTTGAACTGTCCCTTTAAAGCTTTGGGAACTCATTACTACATTGAAAAACTGATTTGTTTCCTCAACATTTTTGTCTTGTTTTCCACAAATTCATAAATCAAGGCACATTTACTGGACAAGTCCCACTTTCTGAGAAATCTATCAAAATCAAGTGAGTTTGTGCTTAAAACAAATATAACAAAAATAATTGTTTTCCCTTCATTTCATTTTAATCATGAACTCACTTCATTTTGAAGAAACAACAAAACAAGGCTCAATATTTTTAGTCGCTTCCCAATTAAATGCATCTTGATTTAAAGATGTTGATATATTTGTACTGGAAAACAAGACAAAAATATTAAATTAGAAAATCTTTTTTATTGCAGTGTAAAACGTTATGGTTATCACAGAACATAAGCAGCTCTCTTCACACAGCTGCAGTGCATTATGGGTGCAGGTCAGGACAAGGTCATCTTGTGTCTGATGAGCGAACAGAGCGAGCTGCGTAGTATTCATTCTTGCTCACCATAAATTTTTAAATGGTATTTTAATCACAGTTTCCATGGGACATGATTTCTGAAGATCATGTGACACTGAAGACTGATGCTGAAAATACAGCTTTGATCACAGGAATAAATGACAGTTTAACACATATTCACATAGAAAACAGCTGTTGTAAATGGTAATAATATTTGACAATATTACTGTTTTATTATAGTTTTGATGAAATAAATGCAGCCTTGGTGAGCAGAAAAGACTCCTCTCAAAAGCATTTTAAATAATCCTAATTCAAATGTCTGACTGGTAACATATTCACAATAAATATTTTTAATCAGGTTACCACTACTTGACCACTATTTATGATCATATTTGGTTACAGTGACACTATTCTTATTTCAAACTTGTACATAATTCAATCCATTTATTTTTGATCAGCGCTTCGCTACACAACATACAAACTATTACATATGCTAATACTACATATTATTTATTCACACGCTTACCTCATATTTCTTTCAACAGAAGCATGATTTCTTAATGACTCGCAGAAAGACGATCCTCTGCCGATCCATCAGTTATATTGTGTTGATCATAATACGTTCTGTCTCATAATACATAACTTATGTGTCAGGTTATTATCTGCAGCTCACGAAACCCAGACGCTTTCTGATTTTATTGTTTGTATCGTCATGTTGCAGTATTTTACTTGCTAACGTTTTAAAATATAATTTTATTTTAGGTATTTTATATGCTCTGTTGGTGGTTGATGGAGGAGCATCACCTGGAGAATATATTAAAATAATATATATATATATAATTATTCAGCAGAGGCAGGGATGTATAGACCAGAACAAATCACACCCTGCATGACTTATATTTCATTCTTTATTCTGCATAACTAGACTATGAAGTGCCATATAGGGTTCAAATCCTAAAAATAATATATACATATATATATATATATCCTTAAAGTTTTCCTCACGTTATAGCTGTAGAATAAAGTAACAATAGTGTAAATTCACACAATCACATCTAAATGATTAAATCTATTTTAAATCTATGAAAATAGATAAAACACTAAATTGGTAATTGATCAAATATTTTGTTTCAGTCCAAGGAATCATCGTTTTATTAGTATTATTAAATTAATATGAAATAACACCATGGACGTTTTTTGTCAAGTAAATATTGTTTTTTATATCTGTTGTGTAGGCCTATTGTAAATAAACTCAGTAGTCATTTTGACATTGGATAAGTTTGTTTAGGGTTCAGAATAATAAGATGTTTCTCTTTAGTCCCTACAAGCAATATGTTGTGTTATATTTCCAGTTTGAAGCTACTCTAGTCACTCCGAGAGACTGTGAAGAACAAGAGCGACGGAATGTGCTTAGGGACTTTTATTTTGGCGTGTTGGTGTGACGTCATACGGCAGCGCCGCGCTTCTGCGTCTGTGATTCGGCTGAAGAACGGTTTGAATCTTAATTCATTTCAACTGTTTAAATCGATGTAAATGGTTTAGTGACTTGTATTGTTTTGTGAAAGTAAGGCGCACGTGAGTAAGTTAACAGAAAAGCTGCGTCTCATCTCTCTCTATATCACGAATCAGTTCATTATAAACCCGAATTCAGTCGCTGGCAAACAGTGAAGGGGGAAACGGAGCTTTCTGAAGCTCCGAGTCAATTTAATCAAATGACTCTCTGTTCTGAATCACTTCGCGCTAACGACACACATGCTGGACAAAACGACAATAACAGACACAAACATCTGTAAAGACTCTCCACAGATCACTGAACTATGGAGCTGATTGTGACTCATCCAGAGATCCAGTTTAGACTGTCTTTCTGTTAATTAATCTCTTAATCATGTGTGTTAAACAGAGGAGAGACTCCTGCTGAGATCCTGTTATAAAGATGGCAGTTATTAAAGAGGAGAGTGAAGACATGAAGATTGAAGACACTTTCAGAGTCAAACAAGAAGATACTGAGGAACACACAGGGTGGGTTTCATTCTCAAAGCTGGCGTTCATTATTACAACGTATACTACAGGGCTGTTGAATGCTTGAATCTGATTGGCTGTCGAATGATCTGAGGTGTGCGGTTATTTTCTCGGTTATTTTTTTCTTTTCTCTTATTTTCTCTATTACTCTTGACCGCATTACCAGTTACCAATTTTAACATAAATAATGAATAATAATGCATAGAGTGACTAACACTTGAGTGATTTTGCAAATATCCGCAACATAAAAGTAATATTACTACTTTCATTTGCAAAGACAATGAATCAAGTGTTAGTACGTATTAAACTTGGTGATAATGTGCTATAAATGCTCAGTGTGAATTCACTTAAGCAATGCATAATGAAACCAGTGTTTAAAAGACAGAAGGTTAATAATAGTTTATAATGAAAGAATTCACTTCACTGTAGAACACTGAATCATTCGAAGACTACTATTTTGAAGGGTTCAGTGTTTGTCGTCACTACAGAATGTTCAAGGCTGCCACCTACAGGTTGTTTTTATTTAATTTAATAGTTGAATGTCTAATTTTGTAATTAGTTTATATTCTGCCCACATGCTGCATTCTCTTTGTGTCGTTTATATGCGACCCTGGACCACAAAACCAGTCATAAATTAAAAAAAATTAAAATTGAGATTTATATATAACCTGGAAGCTGAATAAATAAGCTTTCCATTGATGTATAGTTTTTATGATAGAACAATATTTTGCTGAGAAATAATTATTTGAAAATCTGGAATCTGAGGGTGCAAAAAAATCAAAATATTGAGAAAATCACTTTTAAACTTGTCCAAATGAATTCTTAGCAATGCATATTACTAATCTAAAATTAAGTTTTGATATATTTATGGTAGGAAATTTACTAAATATCTTAATAGCACATGATCTTTACTTAACATCCTAATGATTTTTAGCATAAAAGAAAAATCAATTATTTTGACCCAAAAAATTTATTGTTGGCTATTGCTATAAATATACCCCAGAGACTTAAGACTGGTCCAGGGTCACATATTGTGTTTATATTCTATGAAGGAAGAAGAAAAAAAAAAAGGTGCTGGAAAAAGTGCTTGAAAATCTTGGATTTTAATGAAATGGTGCCTTTCTGAACCCTGATAATAAACCACTTCCCTGCTCAGTTTGTGTTTGAAACCTCTCTGGTCAGTAGGTTTTGTTTTGTGCCATCAAAATGGTGTTAACTTGTATATGGGTCATTCCTGGTATGCGGTAACATTTGGCTTCACAAGTGTGTTGGAAAAAAAAAGGTATATGATTTTTTATTTTTTTTTGCATTCTACTACCAAAATAGTGACATGTTTAACTATTAGGAATACATATTGGTCAAGCTCGGGGACTCAAAAAATAATAATTATAGGTAGATTGGTCAGAGACTGGCCATGAAAATATTCCACCCTGTTAGGAACATATAGATAGTTATCACAACATGTTAATAATGTAAATTTTAAACAATAATGAGCTTTTCTTGGATAGTATATGCCCCTTATGCCATCTAATTATTATTTTTTTTATTTTAAAAACAATAATAAAACAATTATTAAAGAAATAAAATGTCTTAATTATTAAGAACAGGTACTTTTTTGTATCAATTTTTGCCAATAGGTTGGAAAATAATAAAAATATTTTGCTCAAAAACATATATATGCTGTTAGTTAGTGTTAGTGCTCCTCACCTCACAAAATAAGACCAAAGTATGCCAAACATTTAACGTTGCTGTCAAATTATTATTTAAAATGACTTGTCTAACAGGGTGGAAAGGAGCATAACAGGGTTGAACACCAGTGTTAACAGGTTCTAACGGTGGACAAGCTTTCCGTCATTGTCCTGTATGGTTTCCTGTCTGTAATATGTGGAACTGCACCTATATAATATTGTTTCAAAACAATACCAAAAAAAAAAATAAAAAAAAAATCCAGATTTCCTTTTGGGGGAGGGACACAAGAATAGCTAAGTGCTTCCTTATCACAATCAATCATGGTGGCAAAACAGTTCTCTGTTCAGATGGCTAGAGAAATAATTACAAATTATAGAGGACAGACATAAATTATTTTTTATTCATATTTGATTAAAAATAAAGATGTAATAATTAATTTGGATTAACTAAATTAACAAACAAACACAAAAACCATCACAAGAAGGAACAGTAATAGACAGTGATGCCATTTTTTGTGGTTTTTATTATGATGATAATTATGATGGAAAAAATGGATGCTGCGTTAATTGTATTAAATATTGTAATATTTCCCCGCTCAGCCTAGTGGGTGGTCTTTTTTATTGTTTTTTTTTTTTACCACCAAGCTCAAGTTCTCTACCAGTGAGTGACCTGGGAGCTTAAGGGTTCTGCACAGATATATATATATATATATATATATATATATATATATATATATATATATATGGGGCCATACACATATAGAATTTGCTATATACACTAAATACTGCTGCTGGGTCCTTGTGGGGCCATTTATTCTATTAGAAATTTCCACCCTGTTAGTTTCATATTCCACCCTGTTTATAGACCTAACAGGGTGGAATCTAACAGCGTGGAAAAGTTTGAGCTAAGTTAGCCATAGCTGTTTGAGTGATCAACATTTAGCTAGCTACCCTTCTACAGATTAACAGAACTTTTATAACTATGTCAGATTTGTTTTTACATTTTTTGATATGATAAACATTCTCCATAATATAGCCTAACAGGGTGGAACTTTAAGGGTGGGACAAGCAAGATAACATTTCAAAAACTTAAAAAAAAAGCTAGGAGTGGGAGTTGAAGCTTACCTCAGTTTGTACAGTTGAATTACAGTGGGACAAATAAATGATGTCACTTCTTGAAAATGGTTTCAGTGAAATTGCAGTCGGTTTTGGAAGGCGAGAAAGTATGTACTAACAGGGTGGAAGATGACTTCAGGGACATGGTAATTGAAGAAAATTGAAAAAAAACAATAACTATATTTCCACATGATTTATATATATGATTAGAGGCAGTTTAGCCTAGTCTATAACATAATTAAAACATATTTTGAGGACATAATAAAATTGAATGCATCTATCAATAAAAAGGTGTGTAAAATACAAAAATGTATTTATAATGTATATTATCTCTGTTTAAGTGATAAAGAAGACCTAAATATACAATTTAAGCCATTTCTTATAAATATCTGACTCATTTTAGAGAAAATATGAGTAAATAAATCATTGGGACATAAAAGTCATTGTATAACAGGAATGACCCATATGTCTTTTTTCGCTTTAGACCTAATGGCGCTGAAAGAGGAGAGACGACAACTGAACAATATGAAAAAAGAGAAAGATCAGCATGAGAAACATTATGATTTCATAACTGGAGAAAAGTCCACAAAGACTGAAGAGACTTCCTCACAAAACAGAGCTCAGATGAACAAATCTGACAGTCATTTAACCTGCCATGAGTGTGGAAAGAGTTTCAGTCGAAAACGAAACCTTGAGGTCCACATGAGAGTTCACACTGGAGAGAAGCCTTTCACCTGTGAGCAGTGTGGGAAAGGTTTCACTCAAGCTCAAAACCTTAACGTCCACATGAGAATTCACTCCGGAGAAATTTCTTTCACCTGTCAACAGTGTGGAAAGTGTTTCACTCAAAAACAAAACCTTAACGTCCACATGAGGATTCACACTGGAGAAATCTCTTTCACATGCCAAGAGTGTGGAAAGAGTTTCAATCAGAAAGGAAACCTTGAAGTCCACATGAGAATTCACTCTGGAGAAAAGCCTTATACTTGCTCTCAGTGTGGACAGAGTTTTACACACCATAACACCCTTAGTTCCCACATGAGAATGCACTCTGGAGTGAAGCCGTTCTTATGTGATCAGTGTGGACAGAGCTTCACGACAGAACTGAACCTGAGGTATCACATGAACATTCACGCGGGAGAGAAACCATTCACTAAAGACAAACCTTTCACATGTGATCAGTGCAGTAAGGGTTTCACACGCAAGGTGACCCTCAATTCCCACTTGAGGATTCACTCGGGAGAGAACTGTTTTATGTGTCATCAGTGTGCAAAGAGCTTCAGTCATAAAAGTAGCCTTAGTACTCAGATGAAACTTCACACCGGAGAGAAGCCTTTCACCTGCAAACTGTGTGGAAAGAGCTTCACACAAAAAGGAAATCTTAAGGCTCACGTGAAGACTTCCACAGGAGAGAAGCCGTTAAAAAAGTATAGAGACCCTTAAGTACCACAGGAGGATCCTATATTTGTTCTCTATGTGGAAAGACTTTTAAGTGGTTCTTCAATTTAAAAATGGATCAATTGAAGGCTCTGTTTACACTTCATTGTATAGAGCAATGGTTGTGGTAGGGAACTGTGTTAAAAACACACCTCAAGGATGGCCATCATCCTGCAGTTTAGCTCCAAACCTAATTAAAGCACTTTTAACATAGCCTAGAAGCTGATCAATTTGCTGTACATGAGCAAAGTAACAAGTGCGATATAATAATATTCATGAGCAGAATACACACACACCAAATTTGAAACAGCCTTCAACGTGTGTTAATTGTTGATTTTCATGGAAAACACAGCCAAGGAAGGACCCACCGAAAAGGCTCGATCCCCTCTGTGTTTCAGCCTTGAGCAAGGGATTGTTAATAAGTTAAGACTGCCAGATCTTAAACTTTTAGGAGGGTTATAGGGAAACAGTAAACCAGACATGTATTTTGGAGCAAGATTATGTAGACATTCATACACAAATAGAAGAATTTTAAAGCCAATGGAGGGCTCGCAGAATGGGGGTGACGTGGTCATATTTGCAACCATTTTTAAGAGCTACCTGAGACTTGGAGACACTGTGAAACAGAATTGCAATAATACAAATGCATAGTTATAAAAGCATGGATAATTGTCTCGAAAGACTTTTACAAAAAGTAAAAGTATTTTGACTTCGACAAAATATGTTTTATTTTAGAAAGTGAACGAAGCTGGAAAAAATAGAGGCAATGTCAGACAAGCCTCTACATTGCGAGTAAATCACTCACATAATGCAACTAAATCTTCAGTCTGGGTGACTAAATGATGTCTAATATTAGCCACTGGCTAATAAATTCTTAGATTTTGCTCACCAGTGTGTGAGTTGGGAGGCTAAGTATAATTTTAGCACAGATATATTATCACTCACAGAACTCTCTATGACTGAGCGCTTCAGAATTTCACTCTCCGTCAATCAATCTATGATGTTTTTCAGTTCATCTCAATGGATGTGCAGCGCACCGTATTTGACGTACCGTAAACTCTAGTGTGAAGGCGCACAACTCGCCGTCGCTTTATATCACACACATGCATAGAAAAAGACAGAGCGAGAGAGTCTTACATAACATGTAGAATTGACACACTAAATGTAAATGATATTCTTTGTTTTATTTTCCCGTCAAAATAAGAGAGTTCTTTAGGAATACCTTATAAACTGTATAAAAACATGGACGTAGTGTCCGTGACGTCACCCGTTTTCTGAAGAGCATTTTTGAAGTTCAAAGTGGGCGGAGCAGGCCATCGCCATCTTGGCAGCATGTCACTGTCCCAGATAATCGAAAATAGGCAAAAAGGCGGGAGCTGGTTGCTGAAGCCACACCCACTAAGCTCGACATCAGTGTCAGCGGCAATCCACCTGTCACTCAAGTGGCCACGCCCTTAATTATGGAGAACTTTAAGGCTTAATATAATTTAAATGGATGCGTTATAAAAAAAAATTCACCCCCCTCACAGTTGTCATAAAGGGCAAAATTAGCTGTATAGACCAAAATCATTTTTTGTACCAGGCTGTAAACATGTTTTTTCTGCTGTAAAGTTGGGTATTTTAACATGAGGAGTCTATGGGACTGACCCCTTTTGGAGTGATGAATTGCAGTTTTAGTCACTTCCTTGTTGGCTTCACAAGAGAGAGCGGGAGGTTATCGCTTAATATTCTTCAGCTTTTAAGAACTGCCGGGTTTTCCGTAGTGGGTGGAGCTAATGTGGAAACGGCAATTTCATTGGCTGGCGTTCACCTATTATCGTCCCTGTTTTGTTTTTAGCAAATCAGTTCAAGCGAACGCAGGCAACATGATAAATATTCATGAATCCAGCAGCTCATTAATCCTTAGTGCATTTTATATTATTATTATTATTATTATCATCAGTATTTTTGTTAGTTTTTTCCCATTTTTTACAGAAACACTGTATGACCAAAAAAGCACCACCACTAGTCCTAAGTTCAGTTAGAATGACTAATATGCATTCATACATGGTTACCAAGTTTTAATTCTAATTGCTATAGTTCTATCATTAAATAATACTTGATTGTCATATTATAATGCTTCAGTATTTTTGTGGTTAAGCTATAGTGTTTGTGCATTTATACTAAATGTATTTAGACTACTGTTTTTCACACAAATACCTAGAAAGAGGGTTTCTGTAGGATTTTTAAGCTCAAATTTTAGACCTTTATAAGACCTGCACAAATAAAATTAATACCATATGAGTGGGGTAGGGCAGTGTCCATAGTACCATATTAAACTGTAAAATTACTGTATTCATTTGAAGTTTAGATACAAGTTTTCACAAAAACAAAACGTTTATAGTTTATAGTTAAACGTTTATAGTTTTAGTTAAACTTTACATTTCAGCCTATAAACCATTTTTAAGAAATTATTATCAATAAAATACTATATCAATTAAATAAAATAAATAAGGGGTGTGTGATATCAACAAAAAAATTATATCTTGATAATTTTCTGTGATTTTATCAATAACGGTAATTAGATAATATTTTGCTGAGTGTGTTATTGTGCTAATAAACTCAAGGACTACAGTGGACAGCTGACTCCTGAATTTCTTGATATTCTTCTGTGTGGTCAGTTCACAGCAGTAATAGAAATTAATCATTTCCAACAAGTTTTATGGCCATTTTTACCTTTAAGCCATTTTTTTCTAAAATTGTACCCCATCTTTTCAGTCTTGCATTTGGGCTTTTACCAAGCAGATGAAATCAGTATCAGTAAAATTGATCTTTGCAATTCAGAGGAAACACAGAATCTGCATTAGAAGTGTCATTTAGATGCATCGACACACTGTTTAATGCAGCTCTGAGCGACGTGGAATACTATAACTTTTAATACATAAATAATGTTTTGATATTTTAAACATAAAACATTGAAAACCTATGTTTAAATTTTTAAAAAATGAAAATGTACCTTAAATGTGAAATTAAAGCCACCAGTAGGTGGCAGCAAGTCACTGTTCATGAGTCATTGTGTTTGAACTGAATCATTTACATGGGCGATTCATTCAAGAACGAAACACCGTCATGTGGCTGTGTTGGAATGATTTTTGTTGAAGAAATAGAGCAAAAACCGGTGTCTAAAACGTAAGTCTCTTAATATTAACTTCTTGTTTATTGAACTGCTGTATAAAATCAATATCACATTTGTAATCATGCTGAATTTTGGAGAAAAAATGGCACACTCCGTGTGATCGGTGATATGTAACATTAAATATATTAAAAAGATATAAATATATACATTTTCTGTATATGTGTGTGTATGTGATAATTCTAAATGCATTTTAATAGACTGATTCATGCAGTGGAAAAAACGCACTATAAATGCGCACTATGTATGCGCACACTCTGTAGGTGTTTTGTTTGCTATCTGCGATATACTGGATAATATCAAATAGCACATAGTGGTGGAGTGTTTGGTAGAATATAACTGTTTCCCCAATAACAGCTGTACACAAAGCAGCACAGCACCAGACTTTCAATGTGCAGCCCTCATGTTTATTTAATGAAATCATAACCTTAGCCTTTTGAAGTTTAATCGTCACATTCAACAATATCGCAATTCTGTTTTTCTCCGTCGCCAAATTTAAGACCTCTTGATATCATAATTAAGACTTTCCTGTACAGTTTAAGACTTTTTAAGGCCTTACATTTGATACAACTAAATATAAGACTTTTTTAAGTTGCATTTTTACCATGGTATTGAGGTGCTGTATGTGTGGTTTTAACTCTGGTTATCGTGATCTAAATGTATGCTACTATGGAAGAACAATGGTTAATTTTAATAAAACTTAAACAGTCAGAATAATTACACCACATAAAATTTTCACCATATAAAAATGAGGTTGTCGCAATTTTTAATTTATATATATACAGGTGAATATATTTTGTATATGGCTCAGAGGTGGTCTTATTCAAATAGCTACAGTAGCTCTATACGCAGACACCGGCTGCAAATTAAAACAGCTCACTGGATGACACAGTTTCAGACTCAGACAGCCCATAACAAACTGATTGCGTCTTTTCTTGTCAGCTTTTCTGAGCTGGCAGACATGCCAGAAACCTAACTACATGCAGAAAAAAAGTCAAAGGTGAAATATTTTAATGCATACCTTACCTTAACACCATTAGGATCTAATCGTTTTATTGAGATTTATTTAAATAGCCCTATGATTCACTAAGTAACTGATAGTAAATGATCAATTAGTGCTTTTTATGCCCCGTAAACTCTAATAGGAGAAATCGTTACCTGATTTCACGCTTGAAATAGGTTACCGTTAATTGGTGGCTAAATAATAATAGACTCGCTCCATCATGGACAGAATCATAATACCTGTTATCTGATCAGTTTAGTAACTCATGTAATCTCTTCAACACTCATAAGACTCATTAGGAATATTAGTCCAACTAGCTAACACTTACTTCAGAGGACGCAGGTTAGCTCATCAACCTAAAGAGCAGGTCATATGGTATTTTTAAGTGTCCTAATATTGTGTTAGAGTCCCCTACAACAGGTTTAAATGCATCTAAACTCAGAAAACATTGTAACTTTCTCAGAATATATGTTTAATATTAGAGTCATTTCTCAATGATTTCGAAATGAGTAGTTTGAAGCAGTTCTGAGCTTAAGGTTTATAAACCCCTCCCTTCCATAAGCCTTCTCTGCTCTGATTGGTCAGCTAGCCAAGTCTGTTGTGATTGGTCTTTCCATATACAATGCGTGTCGGAGGGTTAATGATGAACAAATATGCAATGAGGTTAAAAAATGGCATTGATATTACCTTGTCAATACGAGTCCGAGGATGATACCGATGCAGTTAAAATGTGTTTTAATGTCACTTTCGATGAGGATTGTATGATCTTTGAGTAATATCAGACTTTAAATGCAAAATATTTCAAGTGTACCTGAAGTGTACTTGCAATAGTTCCACTTTAGCACAATCACATATACCGCAGTATATCTTTAATAGTACTTTAGCACTACTTCTGCACAATTAAAGTGCATTAATTACAAAATTAGTTGTTCCAATTTAGCAGACTAATCAATGCATTCAATAATGATTATTACTGGAGGAGTCATATGGCATAATTATACATGACTCATATTTAGTAAAACACAATTAAAGGGATAGTTCACCCAAAAATGAAAATTCTGTCATTAATTACTCACCTTCGTGTCGTTCTAAACCTGTAACACCTTCGTTCATCTTCAGAACACAAATTAAGGTATTTCTGATGAAATCCGAGAGCTCTCTGACCCTCCATAGACAGCAATGTAAAATAGTCCATGTGACATCAGGGGTTCAACCTTAATTTTATAAAGCTACGAGAATACTTTTACTGCACAAAGAAAACAATAATAATGACTTTATTCAACAATTCGTCTCCTCCCCGAGCGTCACCCTAGCACCATTTTAGAGAGCATCACATATGTAAACAATGTACGTATGCGGATACGTTGTTTATGTTCAGATCAAAGCGCATGACAACACGGATACATTGTTTACGCTGTTTACACTCAATAAGAGCAAGATCTCAAGACACTGAACCATTGTTAATGATCCATTAATTAATATAATATAATCTTGTTATGCTTAGTATAGATACAATAACTAAAGGCACTAGAACAAGACATTTATGAGATGTATTTTGCCAATCCTTTAATCCTTGGATCTCTTTTGGTAACTAAATCTACTAAATAACTAAAAACCAAGTGACTTCAGTTTGTAGTTAAAGCAGAAGAGATCCTGTTGAAATAACAGTGCTCATATTTACACCTTTACACCATAAGAGGGCAGTATACACCAAAATATTATATTCTTCTCAAAAGTTGCCTGAGTACTGTATGTAAACATATAGTAGGCTAGACTGAGGGAAATGGACCAGGAGAGATTACAGTGTTAATAAACCACTCGCTCTCTCCCTCAAACACACACACACACAACAAACAAGTGTCTGAACAATCACTGATGCAGACACAGAAGACATCTGACTTTTACATTTTTTTAAAAGTATGGCACACGCATGGCATACATTTTCAAAACTCTTCGTACTAATCTCACAAGATATCAACAAGAATTCACTTTTCTCAAACATTTCAGAAAAGAAGTGTTTCATATACATAAACATAGTAACTTCCTTTTAAAACGCTATTAAAGTAAAACTTCTTTTGCCTTTTCTTCTTATAAGTTTAATATGTTTGTCTATGATTTAATCTGACAGATCTTAATGGTTGAGCGATTTAAATCAGATAATAATAATGTTCAAAGTGTGTGTGTGTGTGTGTGTGTGTGAGAGAGACACAGCGAGCAAACATACTTCATCATACCAGCTGATAATATATTAAACAAATAGTATAACTAACTCTATAGTTTTTATGTCAGTATAGTTAGGTATTTGTAAGTGTATTTTCTAATGTGATAAGACAGCTGTAGCCTGTGTTCTTGTAACATCATTACTTCTATATATTATATTTATTGTTAGGCATAGGGCCTATTAGTCTTTTCTGCATTTATGCAATATACTGGAGTCAAACCTGAGAAAGCAGACCAGAATATTCCACTGCGCTCCTGGACACACATGATTTACGCAGCTATAATTCATAGTCAGGGATTATGCTAATTGTGAAAGCGTGCACACGAGCCCCCTATTTATGAATGATTCGAATGCATTAACATTCAGATGATCAACTATTAAATCTGATGTTTACGAAGCGTTTGTGAATCCTGAGGAGAGTTTTCAGGAAGGTCTCTTTTATTTAAAATGGTCCTCTTATGGAGATGCTTTTCAACAGAATTGAATTTTGTTTGCATTAATGACACACTGTTTTTCTGTTTTAACACTATAAAGCTGCTTTGACAATCTGTGTTGTACAAAGCGTTACAGAAATAAAGTTGACTATGGACTTTCCTCTTCAGCCTTTGTCATGTTAATAAACCTGATTAATGGGATGTGATACGTGTGTCTGTGCTCCCGTGACTTGTTTACGTGGTGCTATCACAGACTCAGGGCCGTGTGCGTCTGGAGGACACTGTGATAAACTGCTCTGATAACTTACAACTTCCACTGTGATAACACACTCCTGAACCCAGCGGCCTGAAGAGAGAAGACTGCACTAAATACATTTAGTCATTTAGCAGACGCTTTTATCCAAAGTGTGAGGAGTACAATAGAAGCAATCAAAATCATCAAAAGAGCAATGATATGCAAGTGCTTGGACAAGTCTTGGATAGCCTTATGCAGTATACGTAGCAAGTTTAGAGTGGATAGACTGGTGTATGTTGTCACCAGATGCTGTGGGACACTGGCAGTGCATCACTGAAGGTGAATGCGGTGTAACTTTCTGAAGTAGTAGCTCTGTAAATCATTTTATGCAGACGATCTTAAAAATAACATTCATAAATCTGGTAACAGAAGTTCAAGGCTGCGGGTGTTTAAAACGAGCTGAAAATCAAATAAGTATTTCATTTCCTTTTGAACTGCACAGATCGTCTGCACCATTACATCAACACATGATGGCTTTAGCACACGTTCTTCTGGGTTCAGATAAATGGACATCGAGGAACCCGACGCCGGCCACAGAGCTGTTTTAAACACGCACACGTGCCTTCACTGCAGTTTTATCAGACGCTTATTCTGCTCACTTTGTGATGAGTGTCCATCTGGATCCACACTCTGAGAAAATCATCATCACTGTACTCACTCATCCTTCACACACACACACACACACAGCGCAAGCAACCGGATTCATGACCTGAACTCCCTAAAAGACAGAGAGATCTGAACGCCACAGTATCCCACCATGCAATTCACGAGTGATTGTGTATTGTCAATTGTGATCACATGACCAAATCATGCTCTATCTGTCAACATGAACCAGAATCTGGAGAGAAACACACGTGAACAGCTTTGTGGTTGAACACAATGTGTGTAACCTTGTTCTGTATCATACACACACTGAGAAAGAGCGGAGGGGAGGAACTGCTGAGAAACACTCCTCTGCTTCAGTGTCAAGGCTACAAAACAGAGGCAGATATAACCTGACACACACACACACACACACACACACACACACCACCACAGGTCAGACCTGCAGAAACTTCATCAGTCAGAATCAAGCCATTCTTACATAAAAAAGGTCAGACTGTTATTTTTCATTTTAAAAAAGAAAGAACACTTGAGTAATCATTTTTCAGAATCTAAACAGAGATCTTTGCAAATTAAAAAAAAAACTTGCCTTCGAAATTCGGTTACACTGTTTATTTTTAGCTTTGTGTAAAAAAGGCAAAGCGAATAGAAGGAAGCTCATCTAGACTGAGTCACTTGAGTAGATTTTATCTCATTTTTGTGATTAAAAGATATGTTAATTTCATTTTCTGTACATGATTAAAGCAGAGGGTCAAACTGTTCAGACATACATTTGTAAAAAAAAACACATTAACTACACATACATTAGTAAAAAAAAACAAGATAATCAAACTTTCCACAACACAAGCCGTGTGTGTAATACAGCTGAAGCCCTGACGGGAGCGCTCTAGCTCCGACAAGTGCTGTTCAGAGGAAATCCGTCTACACAAGCAGACAGGGTAGAAGGGGAACAATAAATCTAGAAAAAATGAGTACATGACAAAAAAATGTCATATATGCAATAGAGGACAAAACAAGGAAGAATATCAAAAGCCAGAAAGATCGCAAAAATATATCTCACAATAAGAGAGTGTTCGTCTGTGATAATGATGTAGTTCTGTTCATGCATTTTAATTGGTTTTAAGCCCCATCAAGTTTCTAATGATCATCTTTTATCAATGTACGGTTTACAAACTGGATAGTTCTGTTCATCCATTTTAATTGGTTTTAAGCCCAAATCAAGTTTCTAATGATCATCTTTTAGCTGTGGCCTCTGGTAACTCTGCTGTTTTAGTCCTTTGATATGGTCGACCACTCAAATCTTTTATCTAGACTAGAACAGTGTGTCAGCATTAAGGGCATATCCCTTAAATGGTTTCAATCGTATTTGACAGATAGAAGTTTTTCTGTTCACCTTTGTGAATTTTCTTCATCTGCTGCCCCTCTTTTTTGTGGCGTACCCCAAGGGTCAATATTGGGTCCCATGTTGCTTTCTTTGTATATGCTGCCCTTGGGGTATATTTTTAGAAAACATATCTCCTTCCACTGTTATGCGGATTATGTACAAATTTACTTGCCTGTCAAAACAAATGACAAAGCTTCATTTCTGTCAATAAGGCTGGATCAGAACTTTCTTTGTCTTAAAGAAGACTGAGATTGTTGTGTGGTCGTCCTGGGGATTTGACTGCTTGTGTAGATGCACTTGGTAATTTAGGTTTGTATGTTCGTCCATTTACCAAGAATCCCGGTGTGATTTTTGACAGTGCTTTTAAATTTTAAAAACATTAGTTCTGTTGTAAAAGCCTTTTTTATTTTTCAGCTGAGACTGTTGGCTAAAGTCAAGCCCTACCTGCCGCGTAAGGAGTTTGAAAGAGTAATTCATGCTTTTAAATGTCTAGACTAGACTAATGTAACTATTTATATGCTGGTTTGGATCAGTCATCTCTTCAATGCTTACAGTTGGTCCAAAATGCAACAGCTCAGCTTTTAACTGGGACTAAAAAGTATGAGCACATTACCCCAGTCTTATCTTCACCACACTGGCTTCCTGTCCACTTCAGGACTGAATTCAAGATTTTATCGTTTGTTTTTAAGATTTTAAATGGGTTGGCGCCTGCTTATTTATCAGAGCTTTTACATGTCCACACTCCTGTTAAAGCACTGAGGTCGTCCAATCAGGTGCTCCTCGATGTTCAGAGAGTCAGGTTAAAAAATAAAGGTGACCGAGCTTTTTCAGTGATGCCACCTAATTTATGGAATAGACTTAAGAACTGCTCAGACTTTTGGAATTTTTAAGTCGTAACTTAAGACACACCTGTATTCCTTGGCTATTATTTCGAGCTGAGTTGAGACATTGTGATGTTTTTACTTTATTTGTCTTGTTTGTGTCTGAGTTTTTCCGGACATTGTTAAGCACTGTGGCCAACCTTTGGTTGTTTTTAAATATGCTATATAAATACAGTTGAACTGAACTGAAATCACAGCTCCCATAGAGATATCCATGTGTCAGGGACTAGGTCTAGCGGAAGGATATCATTCTGTGGATGTAATGTTTACACAATTTTATTTTCCCCTTAATGTTACTATTGTGTAGCATCCATGTTATAAAAGCAACCAGACACTTGATGTGTGCTATATTGAGTCATCTCCAAGATAGTCATGGAACAGTAAACATCTGGAAGAGTTATGATCATCCTCTCTACTCTAATGGTGCTTCAGTGCTTCATTAGACAGTATTACCCACCCAACAGCCTTTTGCTTTGAGTCTTTCGTAAAACATTTTGAGATGACTTTCTGAGAGTTCTCAACAGTAGTTGAGTATAAAAGTGCTGGTTTTCTCGTAGGTGGGAGAAGCTTGGCTGCTCTTAAAGCAGCAGCGGAGAGGAGCTGAGGTGCCATTAGTGGCTCGCACACAGCTGGAAGCCATTCCAGAAACATGCTGCGCTGGACGTCAGCTCAAACCACATGTTTTCACTGGGTTTTCACACTGTTCCTCGCAATTTACTCGCAATGAGGAAAACGCTGCCCTCATATTGCATCTGGCTAACAAGGAGAATGACTAGAAGTCATTATGGAGATGATAGAGGAGCGGCACTGTTCTAGATGAACCTGCTGTTTTATACAGAATTGATTGTGGATTTGCTAAGTTAGTGAGCGGTACAAACTCAATTAACAGAGGCATTCGCTCAGAAAGCCAAGAGTAGCGCATTATCAGTGACGCCATGCTCTTTAACTGCCGAGATGCATTTAAAGTCATTGTAAAACCACATCAGTGCATTTTTACAACACGGACTGTGGTTTTTAATAACAGCTATTAGATATTTAATTTGCTACGTCTAATCAGTCAGGGTGAAATTGCAATGTTAGATTGAAGTCGTATGTAGTTCAAAACTCAAGCAGGGCCAATTCAGATGGAGCGATACCAAACACACAGAGTTCCTTCAAATTTAGCTGCCGCAAAGTTTTCCATTATCCACCATAAAGTGGCTGCTTTTTTGTTTGCGTTTTCTTTAATAAAATTGCCCGTGAAGCACATTAATGGTGTGTGGCCGACCACATATTGCTTTGAGAGGTGTGCTGTGTGCTAATAAAGTAAATGTATTTCAGCAAGCGAGTTTGATGGGGGAAGCATTTGAGAAAGAGCGTTATCTGAAATGCATGCATTCAGAGTGATTGAAGTGTAAGATTACAGCTTGTCATTATTGTTTGCTGACCATGGGGAATTTCATTAGAGCTGTTGAGTTTTTCCTTGTGCGTATCCCGTATCAGGAATTACTGCTGTGTACTGTACAATCCACTCTCATAAACTCTGATTACTGCTTCTCAAAGCTATTTTAATACAAGTTGCCTTGGAATATCGCTGAAATTCACCAAATGTAATTTGTATTATTTTATTTCAGTTGTTTCAAGAACTAATTTTTGGTAACACTTTTAGGGAGCAATTCTCACTATTAACTAGTTGCTTATTTGCATGCTTATTATTAACATACTGGCTGTTTATTAGTACTTATAAAGCACATATTCTGCATGACCATATTCTACATCCCTACACTTAACAACTACCTCACTAACTATTAATGAGCAGCAAATTAACACTGAAGTACACTAGGGATAGAGCTTTGTTCAAATCAATAACCCAGAGTATGAGCAATAGCCTCAGTATTCATTGAGCAAGCATAAACCTGCCTAATTAATCACAGCGATTCCAGACATTTGCATTCAGTTAGTGAGATCAGACATCTGTTTAGTGTGGCTGTTGTTAATTAGCGCACATTATTTTGCTCATTCTAAACACCCACAGCTCTGACCTGGCTGACACGGGCCGTACGTCATCAGTGTTTGTATGGAGTCAAACTAACTGCATGAGATCTCCTGCACTGCCAGAGCTCCCTTCATAGAGCTGTACATTTACAGATCATACGATCCCGCTGTAGCTATAAAACGTGCACTTCTGTTTCTGAGCTCACATTATTTTCATTTTTTTGCTTGTAAGTGAAGAGCATTACCAAGAAATATTAGGATGAAATACATGTGAAGAGACAAGTTTAAAAGTTTTATTTAATAATCAGCCATATGAGTATCTGATACTTGGGGCCTGAGGTGGGCATAAATGATTTCTTGAAGTAACCTCTTCAAATGAAATCAAAAAAAGATTTTTGAGGTCAAGCATTTGATGTAAAGCAGTGAACAGCAAACAGGTAGCAGGTTAAACAAAACCCTGAACAGAAGCCTTATTGAAAGCGAGTAATTAACGGAAGCCATGAATGACAAACGCCAAACAAACACTCATGACATTTGTTCCTAAGCTTCCGTGTATATGACACATTTTTACAAGGAATTAATTACAACAAGCCCTGGAGTTATAGACAATTAGCGTGAACAGAGCACGGAGCAATTAGCAGCCCATAGCGCAGCGCTGTCAGCGTTACGAGGTGAGTGACAGAAAACAGCATGCAGCGCTGAGGGCAGGTGCAGTCAGTCCACAGCAAATCTAACGCCACAAAAACAGAATGACCATGTTTACAGTAATCCTGAACTCTCATCACACACTGGACCATCACGCTTTTAGGTCAAATATGCTCAAATGCATTTGGGAAAATCTTGATTTATTAACTGAACAATTGATTTTATGTTAAATTTGTTAGCTCTCTGTACAGCGTTAGATGTGACCTTAAATGACTTTAGACTCGGACCTCTGTTTCTAAAGGACCTTTGATTTCATTACTGCTTTACTGGAATAGTTGGCGACTGGAAATGCAAACCATTCTTAGGTCAGAGCATTTATCAGTTATTATATTGCAGTTATAGTATTTTTACTACTATTATTATTATAACATTTGAGTTATTATTTGTTATCAAGAAATGATTAGAGGTAATGGCATAGAATAGCTGAACTGTATAGCTATTTTAGTGAAGAACAGGAAATATTTAACTCATAAAGATGTAGGTTTTGGTTTTTGAAGGGTACCAAATTGTTGATCATATTTCAGATACACAGACCATCAGATTTTGACTGGAAGTAGTTTTTTAAACTAAAACTATATTTCTCATTACTTAACATCACTTTTGGTATGGAAGCCCGTTTCCGCCACTGAATAATAAAAATAAAAATAAGGTCATTGTGACTTTTTTTCTCAGAATTGCGTGCTATAAATTCACAATTGTGAGAAGTCAGACTTGCAAGATAATTTTTTTTAAATCTAAGAATACATTCACAATTGTGAGATATAAAAGCGAAAAAAAGTCAGAATTGTAAGTTTGTATTTGACAATTCTGAGAAAAATTCAGAATTGCGATATAAACTCGAAAAAAGTAAAAATTGTAAGTTTAGATCTAATTATTCTGAGAAAAAAGTCTGAATTGCGAGTCTATCACAATTCTGAGAAAAAGTCAGAATTGCGAGATGTAAACTTTTTTTTTTAAAACATTCACGCGAAAAAAGTAAGAATTGTAAGTTTGTATTTCTCAATTCTGAGAAAAATTGAGAATGGCAAGATGTATTGTAAAACCGCAGTTGCAAGAAAAACAGATAAAAACGAAAAAAATTTGAGAAAACATTCACAGTTGTGAGATATAAACTCAAAAAAAAGTCAAAATTGTAAGTTTACATTTAACAATTCTGAGCAAAAAAAGTCTGAATTGTGAGTCTATCACAAAAAATGAGAAAAAGTCAGAATTGCGAGATGTAAACTCGCAATTGCGAGAAAAAAAAGTGAGAACTGTGAGATAAAAAGTTGCAGTTACTTTTTTAAAAACTTTTAATTCAGTGGTGGAAATGGGCTTCCATACTTTTAGCACAATTCTACATGCACTGTATATATAATCTTTATCATTCACTGTTGGTATTTCGCATTGCTTTCATGCAGTCCTTTGAAATATAATTATGTCTAATTTCTAAACAAATTTAATAAAGGGTAATGTTTAAACATTTTCCAAAAAATTTAAATCTCATAAAAAAGTGCTTCTTCTTTTCCAGTTTACTAGTTTGTACAAACTTTAGTTCTATCAACAAAGAGAGATATATAGTACAATGCAGCTTTTATAACCTGGTTGGGTTTCTATAGCTACTGAACTAGTACAGCATGAGTGTGTGTGTGTGTGTTCACTGTGGCATTTTATAGGGTAAGATAGGCAAAGCTGTTCCTGCATCTAAAGCTCCTAGGTTCTTCTGAATCAGGCCTTTTGTTTATTTTGCTGATCTGAATCTTCAGCTCCAGAGCTTCGGCCCTCATGCTGTTGCTATAGTTACACACTCCTGGCCGCCCATGGACAAGTGTTTGCTTTGGCAGTGAATCAGAGGTCTAGGGCGGTGGAGTTAGAGAGCTGGCGTGGGAGGTGGGATGTGATAGGGAATGAGTCTTGAGTGTTCAGAGACTTCCTGGGAGCTGGAGGAAGATCTCAAGGGCTTTCTGTCATGTTTACTGACCCTAAAACACTGATCTTTTATAAGCTATTTCTATTACAAGCACTTTCAATGAACAGCTATACCAATGCATTACCTGATCTGTTACTCTGAACAGAAAGAAACACTGTTTTTGCTGAGATCTGCATGGAAACTAGTGTACCTTTGCAAGTCAAACTTGTTACAGGTCAACTGAAACCAAACAAACTATCACACACTCTTCGGAAAAACCTCTGGGATGGTTTTGCAGATATTAATAGTGTTTGCTTCTGGCCTGGAGTCTGGCAGCCCGTGGAAACATTTAGTCAAAAGACACACTTCTGAAGGACTCTCAAATCATACCATGGCAATCTAGCACCAGTCCAAATTTGGTTGTATGTCTATGGATATGATCTGAATTTTGAATTTATTGTTTTGTCACTTTAAACAAAGGGAAATGTACAGTAATTCTGTTTGCATGAACTTCATGTTTGTTCATTTTTATGTCATTGGCCAGTGTCAAATGACCAAAATCAGAACTTGAGGAATGAAAGGTTTGACAAGATTTGTGAAGGTCTACATGGCTGCAGCACTGAAAGCCCTGACACATAAAGCACAGAGAGGAACTCAAGTTCTTCAAGCTTGCTGGGTTTCAAGTCTAAAACCCAACAGTCTGGCCTGACGCTGGCTGACAGAACCATGCTCTTTACGACTCCTATCCACCAGACAAACATGTGTGTTCCCTAAATGGTGAAAGATTCTGACAGATCGGCATCGACTATTTAAGTTATCCTTAAGTTTAGAAACATCTACATTTTTCTACATAGACAGAGCTAGGTAGTAATTGATTACATGTAATCTGGATTACGTAATCAGATTCCAAAAAATTAAGTACTTGTAATTAGAATAAATATCATTTTAAGCTACTTGTAATCTTACTTACTTTTTCATTAATTATTTTGACTTAAGTACATTTTTACTCATTTTTTTATTTTATATTTTCATGACTTAATTATTAGCATTTCATTAAACTTAAAAGCCCCCTGCAGTTCCTTCACAAACTCTAGTTTGGCAAACCTTGACATAATGTAATGCTTAATTCACTATATGTTGTTAATAGCAATGAATGGAATATATTGTATTTGCGTTTTATTATCAGTATGGTAGAATATTATCCTATTTAAATCAATGTGATAAACAAGTTACGTCAAAAGTAATCAAAAAGTACTCTCTGATTATATTACCTAAAATGTGTAATGTAATAGATTACGTTACTAACTAAAATTTCTGTCATGTAATTTGGAATCCGTAATGGACTACAATTTGTAAGTAATCCACCCAGCTCCATATCACATCCATCTGTCTATCCATTCCCCAAACCGCTCATCCTCTGTAAGGTCATGAGGATGCTGGGGCCGTCTAGGGCCACCAGTCAATCACAGGGCTCACACACATTTACATGTACAATCACACCTACAAACAACTTAGTATCTCCAATTCAGTCTTTCTGGATTGTGGGGGAAACCAGAGCACCCAGAGAAAACCACATGCAAACTCCACACAGAAAGGCCTCCTGAGGAAACAGTGCAACCCACTGATCTCCCGTGCCACCCCTAATCTCTCTCGCATGTGAGAGAAAAATAAAACCACATTTGTGTGACATGTATGTAGACTTGTAGCATTTCTCTTTTAATTTTAGACAGCTGCTTGTCTTGAGAAGAAAATCTTCACTCGTTTGAATTTGGTGCATTACTCCAGACACGTTACTGCAGATATGTTGATACCTCTGCTGATGGGATCCTAGCAGGCACCCCTCTTCCTCTCCAATAATGAATATCCTTTGAGCTGTCTCCATGGACATGGATCACTGTTACTTCCATGGTCTCAAATCACATCCTAATGGTGTCTACCTCCATGCATCTTACAATATTTGGGAGCCAGCTGATGGAAAACATCCTCTTTGGTCTCTTGACATTTGTGTGCTGTTGCAGAAATGTTTTAAAGTTGGGGCAAAACAGGGGCCCAGCAATTCTGCATCCCAGATGATCAACAGACGATTCCTCCTGCTGTTGACCTCTGCTTCCTGTAGAGCAACAGAACGGATATCAAAACCACACACAGGCCGCATGGCAGTTGCCTGTCTGGAAACCAACCCTTGAGGCCAGAACCTTATTTGGAGACTTCCTCTACTTTCAGGTGGCCTCAGGAGGTCAGAGGCGACTCCCTGCTGAGGTGGCATGTCCAGAAAGGGCTGGGATGAAATTATGCAACAGCTGATGCACCTTCTGGCCATTGAAGGACACTCAAAATAACTAAATGTGATTTTAAACAAAGGCAGAAGTAGGCATGAGCATCAAAATGCAACCATGTGACCACTGGGAGGAAGTGAGTGTCCAAGCCCAAAAGAGAGAGAAGCCAGATGTGAATGGGAAGTGCTCATGGAGATGTCTAGAGGATGCTGCAATGTAGAGTGGGAGCTATACAAACAAATAAAACACTGTGATCCATGATAATGGTATTAGTCCGTCAGTGAGTCAACAAAGACTTCCTAAAGTTACATTCACACATAACTCCTGGCCTCCCAAGCTTGGCATTAAATGTGGTATTGACACAATCCAAACCCATTCTCCTGCGAGCTCTCTAGCATCCGAATTGGATTTCCCTTAGGTTACCAAGAGGTGTCCTCATTTGGGACTTTGCATTCTGTGGAAGCGGATCTCTGGAATATGACGGCGCCTTTGCCACATGTGTTCTCTTAGAGCGAGGCTCCATGAATTAAACATGATGCCTTAATAAAACAAGCTAGGCCACATCCACTGGGTTATCTAGCCCAACTCGGGATCTTTTCCTGAGTGGGATGCTATATCATGTTCCTGGAGGCCCTGTTTCCTCATCTCCACCTTCATCTTCGTCTAGACCCATTCCATCCTACATCCATCCCCCAGGGACTGGAGTCCAGATGTGTTTTGCAGCATCTCACGCTTTTCTGTTCTCCCTCTTGAGGAATCCGATTGTCTGTGGAGGTTGTGTTTCTGTCTTGTCCTTCAATCCAACAAACATGAAAGACCAGAACACAATAAGTTTTTAGGAATGAGAGAAGAATAACGGGGCCGATGAAATGACAGCCGTAACTGCACAATGCTTTCTGCATGTTTGGATAACGCTGCAGGGTCTTTGTTTTGACCTCTGTGTTGCGCCTGAGAGGCAGGACACCGGGGAAGATGAGTTTCTGTGGCTCTTTAGTGGAATGCCAGTTGGGATGGTATGTCTCATAGCTCTCCTGGGTTCATGTGGATTTGTGTGGGCTCCAGGCCAAGATAAGGTTCGTTGGTGAATGTTTTACAAACATATGCAACAGACAGTAAAACCAGCTTCAGCAGGACTGGTAACAACGGTGGAATGTAAGTTAGAGACCCCAAAAAGAAGTTAAGTTCCAATGCACCAATAAATATTGAATATCTTGTAATATCAAGGCATGTGGATATGCAAGTATAATCAATGCTGACCCAGTGATCTTTCATGTCCATTATAGAGCTCTCATTAGTATTCTCATCATTCTGAGGTTTTGAAAGCTCTCTATTTCATAAGACTGAGCCCACCATTTCCAGAAAGCGGCTGAGGCCTGTCATCACGGGCCCCTATAAAGTGAGGTTAGCCACACATGAGGCTGATTACCAGGGATTTCTTGAGTTGTGAGTGAAAAGGAATCATACCCAGGGTGCTTTTTAGGGGTAATTTCACTTCAGATGACCTATACTATTTCAAATGCCCTAAATGCTTAAATAATGCTACAAAAAAAGCTCTGACTCAGCTTCACTGGACAGGCTAATGTAAAATGTGGATACTTGAGTGAAGCCTGGAACTACACACAAGCTGGGTTCCCAGAAGACAGCTCAGCTTGCAGGAACAATCACAGAGGTCTGCTGAGCTTTGTGTTGAAAGAAGTTCCCATATCATGTACAGCATGCAACAAATACAAGGATTGCAGGTTGTAATTAATAGTCTTCATGTTATGTTAAACGCTGCATTGATTTTGGCAAGTAGGACCTCTGTGAAGAGACTCTACTGTGTTCTAGTTTCACTGTCTCAAACATGCTGAGATTCTCAAATCGCCATCATCAAAATTATCTTAATTGCAGTGTTACACGTAACCAAAAAGTAATAAGGCTCGTCTATGCACCAAATTGTCATAATAAATGAATTAACACCAGAGCTCAGGTTACATTATCATGAATTTCTGTAAAACTGTTTTTAAGCAATCTGTATTATGAAATAATACACTTTTAAAGTCACTTTCAGTAGTGAATTACTATTAGACATTTTTGTGTGTAAAAGTGAGCAAAAATGGGTGTTTCCGACTTTTTACATGATCTCAATTATATATGTATATCATAATCTTAATATTATTATGTTGGTTTTGTTGTGGCCTATACTTTAAATATGTACTATGAGGAAAACGTTTACTATGGTTTTTACGAGTCATAGATACTAGGAAACAAATATTAAAGATTGCTTCTCTAAAATATATAGGTTTCATGTTTAAAGCATTACATTTGTTTACCTGTTAACTGGTGGCGTCTGTCTGCAGAGACATTAGCATCTCAAAGGACTGCATCCAGCCACAATGACACTCATTCAGTCAGAGTATCCAAATCTTAAACGATAAAGAGAGATCGAAATAAAGAACGACAACAAATAGAGGCATTTTGTCCAGTCAATGGACACCCACGTACCTTCCGGCCTCCTGAGATGAAGAAGAGACAGACAGCGCTGTTTTTCTTTCATAGTGCCTTTTGAAGCCATCATTCCATCAGTGCGTGTACCAGAAGTCAACAATCAGAGATTTCCTGTACTGTTTCGCTGTGGTCTGTTGCTAGATAACAGCGCCTGCACTCAGAAAAAGACCCTGGCAAACTTCAGACTGTTTTCAGCACCCTGGAGTTTGTCTGTTTCTGTTAGACCAAGCACTTCCACCCTTGGGCTCTTTATCTTATTCAGAGGGGAAAAGGGGCTCTAATGCTCCTTTGAGCTCCTGTGCCATTTATGCCAGATTGGTTTTCCCAGTGAAATCTCTTAAAAATAAAGGTGCTTAAAAGATTATTCACAGCAATGCCATAGAAGAACCATTTTTGGTACCACAAAGAACCATTCAGTCAAAGGTTCTTTAAAGAACCATCTCTTTCTTACCCTTTTATAATCTGAAGAACCTTCTTGCGCCACAAAGAACATTTTTGTGAAACAGAAAGTTTCTTCAGATGTTAAAGGTTCTTTATGGAACCATTTAGACAAAGAGGTTCTTCTATGACATCGTGAAGCACTTTTATTTTTAAGAGTGTACCTGGAGAAAGCTATCCATTAGCCTTCCCATTCATTAGCAATGGTAGCTGCTGGGCTGGCACATGCAACTGCGGTAGAACACAACCTGCATTCTGTCATATGTGACCCTGGAGCACAAAAGCAGTCATGAGTAGCACAGGTATATTTGTAGCAATAGCCAACAGGGGAAACAAAATCCTGACAACACAGATTGGCAGCAGAGAGGGAGGCGTTCTGATACGCTTTAAGGCCATGTGTCCTCCAAAGCATTTTTAGCCAGCTGAAAATGCCAGGTGCTCCGCTGCACAGTTTTTTTTTTTCAGTTGAGATGCTGTTTTTGCTATGATATGGAGTATTTGCAGAAGTACTGTAGACACATCGCTAATTAAATGTTTCTCCAAAGGTATATTTTTCATAACACTATTGTGCTTCTCCAGAAATTCCATCTGGTGAAGACATGAATATTTGGAGACAAGCAATATAAATTTATCCTTCTTTGTTGTTCAGTCATAGTACAAACAATGACGGTTGGTCGACGTGGTATTAGTCCCCTCCTTCACTGTGATTGGGTAAAATGCAATGCTCATCACTGTCACTTTTTAGTCAGTTGTCCAAAGTTGAACATTCTTTAACTCTGCATCAAGAAAAAAAAAAAAAAAACCCCGCCAGAACACTCAACAGAGATGAACAGACTAGAGACAGTGGAGTTAAGGGTGTTGTACACTGGATGAAAAACACAGTGCCACCAATGCATCATGTCTTTAAAATTTGAACACATTGTTTTCTACAAGTGTACACACACTGACGGCATCTGTCCATGGTGTCTAGCTATGACACGCCACAGAGTGCCACTCACATAGTTTTCCATTAAATTACATTATATTTGTCTCAAATTGTGCTTCAAGATACATTTAGCCTTACATTCAAGATTTACAATTTAAGCATATTGGAAAAAATTATAATAAACATAGCCCTTTGTAATATTTTATTTTGCCCCTTTGTTCCATTACAGATTTGCGCAAAACTTTGGCGATATTTTATAAATGTTGATAAAAAAGTATTGCGAAATGACAGCCTTTTCATTAACCAATGTTATGAAAATGTAACTTTTGCTTCTTGCGATAAGTCATGGTAACGGAATTTGATGAATTTTGGCTATATATATTCGGAGGCGTATGCATATATCTTTACAGAAGATGTGTGTGGCACGGCTGGAATAAATACAAGCATTGACTATAGTGAACGCGGTCAGCTTCAGTATCCGTATCAGAGCCACATTGCACCACAGACGTGTGCAGTGTAAATTGTCTAAGCATTAATGGTAGGGAAAGCCCCTTATACTGGAGAGCGGCACCGTATTAAGTGTTTCTTGGAGGTTATAGTACATTGAAGAATGATCATATAATTTTTTACATATACCATGTGGCCTGTAAATGCGAGAAAAGAAAAAAAAAACCTTTCCATTGCAGTTTTGCGAAATATTCCTTTCAGATTTACCTCAAGTGAGCGTAAAAACTTTTTTGTGGTATATGGGAGTTTTAGTGAAATTAACACGCTTCCATTAGGCGTATTTTCAATTCGCGATTTTATTTTGCGCAATTTGAATGGTAATGGGAACACAGCTATTGACTATTTGGGTTCCATCTGGAATGAAAGCTCTAAAAATAATACTACAAATAAATTATGAGAATACAATTATGTGAAAAGGCCCAATCACTTCTCGCCAAGCTCGGTTTCTTTATTTGCATAATTCTGGAGTGTGAAACCAAACCGAGCAGGTTTCTGCTTCCTTACAGGCAGATATTTGACCTCCATGGAAATAAGAAATAGCTACCACGTTGATACAGCCTGGAGTGAGTCCTGTCATAACAAATTACCAGTCCGCACCTTTGAATCAGGCGTTTAGGAGAATTCTACATGTCAATCACGTCATGTGGTTGGATGTTTGTATAATTAAGTCCTACTCCGGTGGCCTGGTCACGCTCTAACAATGGCCGAGACCCGACAGGCTCCAAAACACACAAACTCAAGTGGAGGAATGTGTCTCCTGTCACCGAGGGCTTCCTCCAGAACAGCAGCGTGGACTGTGAGGAGCTGTGCTAGTTCATAACTCTCAGCTTACGCGTCCTCTCTGCATCCTCGCCCCTCTCCCAGATTAATAAGCGTACTTTTTCAGTCAAAATAAGAATATGAACCTGTGTTTTCTTTGCTCTAATTAGTCTGTAATTAATATTGTCAGTGCAGCATGAGGCCTCACCACATCATGATAAAAGATATGAGAATACAATAATGATAAGAACCTCTACAACAAAAAAAAAACAGATTGAGAGCCTGAAGGAGGGTTTAGAAATCGAGTCACCAAACACAAACAAAATAACACTGCACTTTTCAGAGAACAGAAACAACACTTCCACATTCACGCAGTGTTAGTCAAAGGTGAAAGCCACAGATTTTTCTTTATTAGGCAATTTTATTTATTAAATTGACAGAATCAGTTCATGTCTTGTTTTTGACGTCGTAAAGGAATTTAGCGAAGAGTAATCTGATGCCTAGAGGATATTTCCCAAATAAATGACTTCAATGTCAAAGGCATAAATACTTCAGTTTTGACCTGTGAAAGAGGGAGGGGGTGTTCTGTTGCCACCTCGTAGTCTAATTTCCAGACACGCAAACCCAAAGTGCTCTTTGCTGCCGCGTGGAGTCCAGATGAAATGACACTTTGTCCTGTGCTGTGTGGCCACACGGAGAGGAAGAAACCCTGTCACTCCAGAGGTGTCTGTGTTATGGCAGCTACCGCTGGTGCTGGTGATGTCAGTGTTTTCCAGTCACTAATGTGCTCCACACAGGCGTTCTCAGCACTGGGCTGAACCTGCACACCTCAGGTCTGACGGCCTGACATTAACACGCTATTAAATATAACGGTTCGCACAATGCTGCAAGCTGATTAAAGAATCAGTGCATGCAAACAATAATAAGCAGCAGTCTTTCCCAAAGGTTGTTTCTAAAGCAGTCAACATTTCAAATGTATTAAACTGTCAGTGCTGATGGTGGCCCTGGAAATCTGCTGGTGTAAATCCCTCTTAAAAGCAGCGAGTCTGGGGTTATGTTTGCCGTTTACTTGTTTATCAGCTCCAGCGAACCACCACCTCTGCAGGTCACCCCTCGGAGCCTGAAGGCCTCTTAACACCTAGTTTTTTCCTATTATAACCGTGTCTGCCAATGGCCTAATTATTGCAAGAAATTCAAGCAGCCACTATAATGGCCTGTAGTTTGTTTATTTGAAATGAATGTTTTTTTTTATTATTATTCTGTGCCTCAGGCTCAACAGGAATATTGTTCTCAAGAAATTACGCATGTTGCCGTGTTTACTCACGTGTTTGTGCTGTTGAAGACGCAATTACTACTCTCTTTGATCACCAGAAACAGAATTAGGTTGTGTATGCAGTGAGTAATGCAGGTTTGTTTAATGCATTATTTCATTCAAGGATTTCTATACTGGTACCTAATGTTGTCTTCATGACATGCATGGGACAGGTCTGCTCCACTTTTACTTCATAAACTGAGTGGTTTTTAATATTTGCATTATGTAATACCGTTTTATAAAAGCAATAAGGTGCTCTGCACTGTAAGTCGTGTCTAACAACGCTTGAATCAATTAAAAATGGGGGTTTTAATACAGTGAAGCAATGGCAGGATATCATGAAGAGGCCACATCTGCAAACGGATCAGTTATTGCCCCAGGCTGACTGTACTCATTCTGTGTGGAGAACAATTAATCTGTTTTCCACTATGACCTTTATCCATGAAATGTGTCCAGTTTTGGGATGGACAGCATGAGCCTGGAGCAGCCATTCTTCTCAATCACGTACATGTCATCTGTGCTGAATTTCCAGTCAGAAGGACTTAACTCTTTCCCAACCTAAATGGTTAGTCTGCATGCACTGAACATGCAGCTGGTCTTGCTCCAAACAGGTTCTGGGCCGCAGTCCAGCACAGGGTTGAGGAATAAGGAAACGGTGTGCATGAATGCCAGCTCTATATACCCATGCCTCGTTGTCTGATTGGCCGTGGTGAGACGCGTGGCCAAGCTAAACAGTCACCCTTTTGCGTCTTTTATCCAGTTCCATCATGAACGATATGAAGTCATGCACTATTGTAACTGGCACCAGTCGTCTTATTGATATGTGATCTAAAGTGTGAATATTTTACAACCAGAACTCCAGATTTTTTTCTCACTTTTATGTATCATGATGTATCACTCATACCATTCATAGAAAAAAAATCATTCACTGTGTTATCGCCCACCACTAGCTGGATAAAAAGTAATTAATTTGATGTTTTCAAGCTCTTTTGCACAATGCTGCACAACTGATAAACGCCTGTAATTGATTTAAAAATGAAACTGAACCAATTTATGGGCGTAGAGGCGGGACTTGTTGTAACTTATGTGTTGACAGGATAACTGAGCGTGGGCCACTGAAAGATTGGGTGTGTACAGTTGAGAACACTTCTGACCCCTGTAAAAGCCGCACTGGCTACTAGTAGGCTTTTCCTGTCAGAATATGTTAAGCTAAATTAATCTCCAGGGTGCAGGATGAAAACCCCCTGTTCAGCCTCCAGGGTCAAGCAATGAATTCATTTGCTGCTATTGTATAATGGACACCAGTCCAGAGCAAAGCACTAATGAATAAAAGGTCCCTTGGAGCAAATTAAGTGAAAAACATACACTGTTTAAAATAATAGATACACTGAAACAAGACCTAATTGTTCTGCTTTCCTTTAAATGAAACATTTTCCAGTTGTGCTTTCTTGGAGTTGAAGCATGACTAACTATCTCGACTACCAATTATTCCTGCATTCTAGCATCAGAGATTCTTTATTAATTTAAGCTTGCTAAGAGGCACTTCTGACAACGGGATCTATGCAGGAGGATGAAATGAAATCTTGCCCTGTGATTCCAGTGTGGACATGGGATCAGGCATAGTGGTGACACACACACACACACGTGACGTGACCCATACTCAGAATTTTGTGCTCTGCATTTAACCCAAAGTGTGTGTACACACGTACACACACACACACACACACGTACACACACGGAGCAGTGGGCAGCCATTTATGCTGCGGCGCCACGACTTCCCCTGAATCTTCCCCAAAGTGAGAGGATGTTTAACGCAATCTAGGCCTTAAGGTTCAAACTCTCTAACCACTAGGCCACGACTTCCCCTGAATCTTCCCCAAAGTGAGAGGATGTTTAACGCAATCTAGGCCTTAAGGTTTTTTGAGCAGCTCTTTAGTGTATTGTTCATCTGCAACCTTTTGAAAAAGAAAAAAAAAACATATGTATACATTAAACTAGGGATGTCAATTTTCGTTAATTTCCATGATCGATCATTGTTTTAATTAATGATCAATTAATCGATTAATCGTTAACCTTAATGCTGCAAAATGCACATGCCCCCTCAGATTTCTGAGCCAAGTGGATTTTAAATGCAACTTCCAAAGGACAAAAAATGCATTCATACAGCGCTGCATGATAACCAGTCACACACGATTCTGTTGAGCTTACGAATGCAATGGCCAATAAGAGGCGTTCAGATGAGTCATCGGTGAAATGCATGTTTTTTTTCACTTGCTGGCTGACTGAATTATCTGGAGAATTCTCTCATCAGAAACAACAAAGTGCAGATGTGCACACGAATGTAAGTACTATTTTCATTTTACAATGTAAACAGCTTCAGTGATTTTAATGGGAGTCTTTGTGAGAGTGTCTGAACTCTGGCTAGACTGAATGAAAATTTTCTTTGATAATGTAAATTTTCTTTGCTCTCTGTAAAATGAAAATGTTATAATTAGTAACTTACAATATTGTTATTAAATTCACATTAAATACAAAAGTCATATTAACGTGCCCTAGGCTAGCTAGGTCCATGCAGAAACTTGTGAACGATGCTCGGCGTCACCGTTTAGTGACATCATTGAATGCTCCGGGAAAATGTATGTCATTGTCGGTCACAGTGCCTTTTAATTGCTGTTTTGAATCCAGCAAAGTTATTCAACATGGAAAGCAACAGAAATGTAGTTTCTATTTTAATGTACTTTTAAAGTTTAAATTACATTAAAAGCTTGTGTACATTATGAATGAATGTTGATGCATTTATATACCGTCACCGTCACTCACAGCCGCTCACAAGTGTTTTGCGCATGAGCTGCACGCAGCCCAAAATCAAACAGGTTAATCGACCATCGATAGCTTTAATCGATTGCATATCTTATCGACAATTAATCGCTGACATCCCTACATTATACATAAAAATGATAAAGCCTTTCAAGTCTGCTCTGAGGAATTTATTCAGACTCCTCTGAGGAGTACAAGTGAAATATAGAAGTACAGAGAACTGACTCATCTGAAAACTGTAGGGATCTCTTGCCATAGCGGGCTGAGTAGACTGTTTCCAAAATTCCATTAGATGCACTCTGTCCATCAAGAACTGTGTGGTCTGGTAAATAAGCACTTAACCACACTGAGTGCCACTGTTTCTTCACTGCCCAACGGGCTGAAGGAGTCCACCGAGGCGTCCTTATTCAGTGAATCAACCTCACTATACATTTTCCCAGTGTTTTGTTGCATATCCAGTATAGATTTGTCATCTTATAGCTTGATTAAATTGTGTCTTGTTACCAGGCAGTTAGTGAAGTAATGTAATTCATCTCAATGTGGTTCTCTTAGAGTAGGCACTGTAAATATCTAAATTATGCTTCATCCCTTACACCGGTTAATTTGAAATGACTGGAAAAATGAGTGTGACTCTCTCTGACAGGATTAGGTATTGAAAGGTGTGTGTGGCATGGACAGAGATGAATGCCACCATGGTATCTCCCTACCTGAGATTTACAGTGAAGTGTATGGAACAGACTTCTCTGGACAGACCTCTAAACCACTTTTAATCAGACTTACACAAGTCTTAATTTCAACATCTGACAGACTCTTACTTACCCAGTGACCACCAATACTTAAATTTTTTACTATCGGAAAGGTCTAGGAGAAAGAACCAAAATATTTCCTGCGGTGGCTGACTAGTTAAGAGTTTGGCTGGAACATGCCATGCCACCACCATGCAGATTTAAATTCTTGCCAACCTGTAAGATGTCAACATTTTATAATTCTTCTGTATTCACACTAGACACATTCAGTACATGGGGAAAACAGAGTGCTGAAAATGACAGCAGGGTGGATGCCTGTGTGGTACCACAATGCAATCATCTATGAACACAGTAAGTGTTTTAATAGGTATTGGTTGTAAAAGTAAATATATTAATACTATTAAGAATAATGAAGGATAAGCAGTTAGAAGTTGAAGCATGAATATCAACAGTGCACCAAAGACATAACACTTTTCATGTACCCTCAACTAACATTACCTCCATCAAAGTCATCAATATCTGTGAGAATATTTTGCATTACTTGTGTTCGCAGCAGAATTTCCACTGACCAAATGTCATGTAAAATGGTCCCTATGTTTTGACTGAGCATAACTTGTCTGTATTATGTTTTGCATGAATGCTAAATTATTTTGTTTGTAATTGTTTGGGGTTTTCTGCCGTGCAATGTTAACTCATCCCACACAAAAAGTCTGGTTGTTCAATAATTTGTCAGATTAACTCTTTCACTGCCAGCATTTAAAAAAAATAAAATGTAAAAAGTGCGCCAACATTTATTTTAGCAATTTTACAATGTAATTTTAAGCAAAATATTACTTTGCAAATATACGTTTATTTTCTGCTGCTATCACTTGTTTTTAACTTGAGACGATCTGGCGCCGCGATTTTGTACTACGCGGTTATGCAGAGAGGTGTTACGCATGCACGGATGCCTCGCTATGCTGTATAGAAAATAGCCTTCTGGTGGGGGTCGAAGAGTGAGTAAGCTTTTCATGTACCCTCAACTAACATTACCTGGGTTTGCATTACTTGTGTTCGCATCAGGAATGACACCTTCCACTGACCAAATGTCAAGGTTTTGCATTACTTGTCAACACATAAAATGGAATTACACACTCAACACACAAAATAACAACACATGCACATTATATGTATTAAAGAAAATCCCTACTGATGAAACTGAGCATAACTACACATGCACTTATTTGAAAAATGTATTTACAAATGTTCAGGTTATGGTTACTGCATGAATGCTGAAATTATTTGTGACCTTGACTGTTTCAAGTAATTGTTTTTTTTTCTTCTAAAGGTGTTTTTTTCCAAGCTGTAATCAGGATTAGGGTTCTGTGATTTGGTTTCTCTTGAGTTTGTTCTTGGATCATTCTGGAAGAAATTCGCACTGAAAACAGAAACACACAAATCTTTTAGTCATGGTAGACCTTTTCATTACCAGGTGAAGGACAAATATTTATATTTTGCCATTTTTTTTTCTAAAAACTTTTCAAACGCACTCTTTGACAAGGAAGCAATTCTGATTGGATTTCAGCGTAAAAAAAAAAGAAACATTTGTTGCTGCAGGATTTAGGATTACCCTGTTGAAACCCAAAGAAAAAAATTGAGAGATCACATATTAGAACTTGAGGTAGACTCAAGGCAAAACCCAAACCCAAAACTCAAAACATCAACGAAACAAAACGCAAGTGTAAAAAAAGCAATAAGAATCAAAGCTACCACAAAACAAACAAAGGACTAAATGTCAGTGCAAGGCAAGCTTTGATAAGCAAATCTGTGTCAAAACTTCCAAGAATAACAAGAAGACTGCTGGCATACGTTATTTTAAAACATGGAAGTAGGAATGGCTGTTCTCTACACTGGAAAAATAGTACTTGTAATATCAATATTGCATGTGTCGCTCTCCCTTTACTTTTCAAGCAGTCTTTGGAAATTAGAGTTTACCTTTCATTATGTTTGTACAGGATTGTATTACATATGCAATAAAACACCTTTTAACCTACTCCAATAAAATATGAAATTCTTGAATGTCTGCTGGCTGTTCTGAGTCTTTTTCTGAAAGATGGACTGTGCTTTGTGTGCCAGGCACTGGAACATGCATTCATGGATCTCAAACTGGCCTGTCTGGTCAGTCAGAATTGAGACATTAGCTCAGTTTCTGTTTGGTTGTTAGCAGCTTAACTCTTGGTTTTGTAGATTTTATTTAATTAATAATTAAAGAGGCTCATTACATAGTTTTGAGGTAACTAAGCAAAAAGAAGACTAAAATTATAGCTCTTTCAGGAGGTACTATCAGGCCTGTCTCTTTCTGGAAGGGTGGGCTGTCTTTCAAAGGAGGGAAATGGATGGTGGTTGATGGGTTTTTACAATGCTATAATCACCATGAAAGGTTACTTTTAGATAGATAAGATCTTGTACTGATGCTACTTATCACTACTAAAGGCCATCTTAGCACCATATTAATCATTGTTTCATTTAGGACAATCATTGTGAATGTCATTAAGCCAGAAACAAATCTAATGCACATACATTGCTCTCTCTCCCTCTGATTGGATCAAACCTCTTTTAACAGTGTACCAAAAAATGCGTGTTTGCATTAGCTAGTGAATATTGCTGGATGACTGATTGGATGGCATTGAAAATTTGGTTGCATTTTATTTTTTAATAAACTAGGTACTGACCCTGAAACTACCCCTAACTTAATCCATGTAGTTCATACTACCAGTACTTTCTGGGGTAAGTACACTGTAATTACATACTATGACACACAAGCGTAACTGAAAATTCAGATTCAGTATGTGTGATTTTGGGGGGCTGAGGTGGAGGGAGCTGGGGAAGAGGGAGGTTGTTCTACATTAACAGCGGCCACATCACGGTCACTGCTAGAGACAACCATGAGGCTTCTTTTTGGCCACCAAAAACCTGTGTATATATATATATAAAACTCCTCAAGAACTAAAGAAGAACTCCTAAAGAACTAAAAAAAAAGCACATGATGAACCTTAAGCTGAACTGCTAAATAAATGCATGAAGGCCTGAACATCTGTTGTTGCAAGTGTTTACTGTAATTTCTGATCAATTTAATGCATCCTTTGGTAATAAAATATTAATTTCTTCTAAAACATTAAACATTTAATAGCGATTCTAAAATTGTAAAATGCAGTGCATATATTTTAAGGTCCTATAACTTACTTAGCTAAGATTAGCTAAAATAAGCAAAGCTCAGACTGGCACACATCAGGGCTTTTGACGGGCCAAAGAGCTCCAGCAACTATTGAAATATATTTGCAGCAGGCACAGAAAAAAAACTAATTTAAGAATTTTCTACTTCCAAGAGTCTTAGAAAATCTTACAGCAGCTTTTCATATCATCATCATAATTTAGCACATGGTAAGTCACTGGCAGAGTGAATTAGGATACTGAAGACGGTTTTGCTTTCCAACTCTGAATTGAATGATGAGCTCTAAAAGCAGACAAGGCAATGCTTCATAGCTCATTGCTTTTCAGCACTACCATCTCTTATGTTAAATCATTTACAACAGATGTGCTCAAATACTCCCATCCTGACTGAAAAGAGACTTTCTGAGATGATTTAAGCCATGCTTTACCAGAAATGTCCTGCATATTTACCTTTGCATACAATATATTTAAGCAGAGTTTTCTTCTATGACATTTATTTTTGTAATCAGAGACAACAGAGTAGATATGCTGTACATGAGATTTAAAGGGGTGGGTCATTATGTGTCATCCTGTGATGAACTGGTCGTGTATCCAGACGGTTTTCCTGCTTTTGTCCAGAGAGGCTGGGATGGACTCCATATTGTATACGTATTGTCACTATATTAAAATACATGCCAATATCGGACAATACACCAATCTAAGTAATTAAATAAAAGGTACTTCATTAGGCACTTAAAGTTTCAATTGTATCTAAACCCTAGCCTAAACCAAACAGGCCATTTTAGCTTGCTTCTACAAGTCTTTGAACTCTTTTATTGTAAATAGTGTTTCACAGAACTTGTACTTGAGTGCTCCACATCGCTGGTAATGCTGTACCGGGTGCGCTACTGAGCACGTTTACTTTGTCAGAAAAGCCAAACATACGGAGCTGGTTATGTGATGCAAATGTCATGCACTACTGATTAAAGTGTTAAAATAGTGTTGTGCCAGGAACTGCGCAATAATAAGTCTTAATAATCAATAAACTGCCCACTTAGTCATACTTTCTGTGAAAAGGAAAAAAAAAATAGTTGTTTGTTTTTACTGCTACTAGTGTTCATTTCAGCTGGAAACCGCAGTACGTTTTTATGTATAGGTATCGTTTAGCAAAAATGTAGATAAAGGCACTTGTTTCCAATAAGTGAGATAATAATGTGAGATGTGGTGAGAAAAGCATTGTGGTGACATTAAAAAATGACAAAACTCACAAAAGTCTAAGATTACCATAAACTGAACTTTGTTTGTAGACAAATTAAATAAACTAATGAGAGTGTGTTTAAGAGAGATTTTTTAGTCCAGAGGCCCAAAGTGGCCATAGTTGAAGAAACACCCACACAGTGCTGCTCTGTGTACACAAAAGAGTAAGTTATCCAAAGAGGTCACACCCAGAGGTCTGTAGTCACCCCACTCGCCCAGGGAGTTTGAATCACTATCAATCTTCACATTTGCAATTTTTTGGTTGTTTATGGTGTATAAAGTACTTTAATTCACCATACGCAGACTGGACAAAAATCTGACAAGCTGTGCACTGCATTACCCTGCCAACAATAGATAAAGGCAGCTTTAAATACACAGGCATGGTTAATATAAAACTTCTCCCACAAATTACCTTTGGCTCCTAAAACACAAAGCAGTCTCTTCGGAATTGTAAAATACACAGTAAAAAGGAATGAAAATAAAATAACACACACAGTTACAGATACACAGAGAATGTGACCGTAAGGTACGCTAACGGCCAAAAATATACCTTTAAGTGACATTTGCACCCGAATGAACGAGTACAATAATATTAAATAATAAATAGAATAATCAGATCAATAATATTTGGCATTCTAACTCAAATGCTAGGTCATAATAAAATGGAGTCAGATTACAGTTTAACTTAAATTAAATAACTTTGCGCATCAAAAAGACTAAACACGCAGGAAACCTTCATCCACCATTGAAGACCTTCCTTGGGCCAATCATGTAGACCTTACATAATTCACACTATTCTGTGGTTTCCACTGGTTAATATTGTGCATTCAGAAGTTATTTTGAGCACATTTCTGGATGAAATGAGTGCACTTCACAGTGTGCACTCTAGAGGGTGTCCGTTTACTGGATTCTCTCAGCAGTCAGCAGTCAGACGGTGTGCTCTGACATCACCTCTGCACTTTGGGAATGGAAATTCTCCCCGGTGGCTTGAAAACTCGCACCAGGGCGCTAGTCTGGCCCCTGATCCTGGCCAACACATCCTGTTTGCTGTGCTGCCTCACTCTTACTCGCGCTGCTGTCTGATGCTAAAACACACTCAGATAAAAAGAGCCCTGACCGTCAGCTTTGACCCCTGCTATTCTTGATGCTGTGGTCTGAAAGTGTTGGTATTCATGGTGTAACCTGGTCTGAAGAAGTCAGATGGGACTGGCTCACTACTATATAGTTAGGTTCTGTTTGCATTACTTTCTTTGTAATGCCCCTATAATGCATTGCATGATACGATGTAATGCATATCCACAGTTATAATACTTCTCTAATAAGTTCCACCTTCAGAAAGTATCATGCATAATTTTTTTTTTTTTTTGAAGCCATACAACAATTCTGAATGAAGAACAGGCCAAAAATTAAGTCGTTATTTACTAAAAAGCATCACCTTAAACACTTTCTCTTCCAGAAACTCACATTTTATTTGTCTATGTAAATATTTTAATCATCTAAACGAGATTTGTCTAAATCAAGTTTAACGTAATTTAATAATCCCAACCAAATTCTAGAAATGGTGTTGAAATGCTGTAGCTGATGTTTCAGTGATGGTTGTTGATACTGTTAAAATAAAAAGAAATTTTCCCTAAACATATCCAAACAAAAGAATTTACAGAACACACTCAGAAAAGAAATGTTGTCTAAAGAGAGCCAAAGTAAATGTGGGGAAAGGAGAGTTCAAATATTTCCTGTATGTTTTTAGCGGAATGAGCACTGCAGGAGCTCACCGCGCTTCAATGTTGACTGTTGAACATTCACAAAAACCACAACTTATCATCGGAGTAATGTGTGCTCTGGCCCTGCGAGGAGATTTACTGAATCTGTCCAAATCTTCATGGATGAGCGCTGTTAATGTGAGCAGCTAGGCTGAGTGGACCATTAGCCGTCATGTTACGAACCAGACTGACTACAGTTAAATAAGCTTTGCTGCATCGAGGCTCATGGGTACAGCCAGAGGCGGAGAAATATCAGCATGTTTCATGCATTTAAATCAACTATGATGATACAAACAGTGGAGCACACCATCAATGCAATGATAGAAAAGAAGCATACGTAAGTTAAAATGAACAGTCAGATGATCTCAATCAGAGAACCATGTCATCTATATAGATATAGAACGCTGTTAAACTGAAGACATTGTATTGTGGCATCAGACCAAACAAGACAGGTTTAACTCCAGGTCAGTTTTGATTGCAACACTGTGTGTTTTCTGTGTGCCCTTGACTGAGTACTTTCCTTCTTATCCTCCATACGTCCTTCACAGTAATAAAAGTGTTCAAATTAGTTGCAAAAGCAGGTAAGCACTCCTCAAGACACAGCGTTCACTGAATTCCTTTCTGGGCCACTTCCATGTGTGGAAATTAATTTGTTTTCTTACCCCATTGGCAGATACTTTATTCCACAATTTTGAAACATTTTTAGAAAAACAAAAGTCATTTTTCCTTCTCAAGCAAATGTATCTTGATTCAAGAATGTTTAGATACCTGTAATGAAAAACTAAGAAAACCACTTTTTGCAGTGTAACCACAGCTGAGTTCAACTTTATCATGTGATTCCAGTTTTTAAAGAAAAAAGAAGGTGAGAGGCAACATGTAGTATTTGAAATGCAGCGTTGATGTTTTCTGCTGGTTGAGGAGCAGGAGACTCACATTAGAAGCAGTCAGGCAGTGGGGGAGTGTTAAACATGAATGGACGCTACTATATCTTGTGCTGGTAATATGAGTGGCATGAGGACACACAGATAGCAGGAGTTGTACGGGCGACCGTGTCAGATTGATGGGGGCCCTGAGAGAGCAGTGTTTACATGGGCAGCCGCGGTTTCTGACTGGGAGTCCCATCTCTGCAGACAGTCTGTGAACTGTTTGTCTCATTCATTAATCATCCGGCTAATTTGTTTTCGCACGGCCTCACTGACACAGAGTGGCTGTTATTACAGTGGCAGCGGCGCAGGATCTCGCTCTCGTCCTCACAATGCGTCCCGCGGTCTGCTGTGATAGGTGTATGTGAGCTACCGTCCTGATGAACATACTCAAACACACCTGTCACATGGATAGCTTCATCCGCTGACAAGCCGAGCAGTGACAGATATTGAGTTTCTGCAAATCAGTGCTGTGTCCAATTATGTCCAAAAGACCCGGCCAACACACCGACTCCCAGCGGATCCAAGGAAAATAAATTCCCCTTAATACGTGAGCGTATTGGGCTGTTTAAGAACTGTTGCTTTGGCAAGTTTTAACAGAAAAATAGGAAGTAAGTGATCTAACTCCAGACAGAATCAAAAGAGCACTAGACTGAACGTTTCAAGACAGTCGTTTAGACATTATTTCTGGCAGAGGAGCTTTGTCCACTTGGGGTTGAGAATTTGTTCTTGTGATTTAAAGAAGCACACTTGGAAATCAAAATCAGGAATGAAACTCAATTTTGCTTCTCAAATACAATTTATGAAACAGCTTAACACAGCTGAGTCTTGAGGCTGGAATACATTACATTTACATTTATTCATTTAGCAGATGTTTTTATCCAAAGCGACTTACAATTGGGGAATACATCAAGTGATTTATCTTAAAGTGGCAAACAGACATAGGAAATGCTTGTCATAACAAGTTTCAAGCATTGTTCAAATAAGTACAAGCTAGACAGAGAAGGATGAAAGAAAAGATAAAAATGTATATCTTTTTTTTTAGGATGAAGTCAGATAGTGACGAAAGATGTGAGTTTTCAGCTGTCGCTTGAAAAATTGACAGGGATTCAGCATTCTGGATGGGGTGGGAAGATCATTCCACCAGCCAGGAACAGTGAACGAAAATGTTCTGTAAAGTGATCTTTGTGATGGTACCACAAGGCGTTGCTCATTAGTGGATCTCAGGCTTCTGGAGGGGATGTAGATTTGTAGTAGTGAGTAGAAACAGGCGGGTGCTGAGCCTGTGGCTGTTATATGCAAGCATCAATGTCTTGCGTGCCGCGACCGGTAGCCAGTGCAAGGAGATAAAGAGAGGTGTTACACTGGCTCTTTGGGCTCGCTGAAGACCAGTCATGCCGCTGCATTCTGAATCATTTGTAGAGGTTTGATTGTGCTTAATGAAAGTCCAGCCAGAAGAGCATTGCAGTAGTCCAGCCTAGAAATGACAAGAGCCTGGACAAGAAGTTGTGCAGCATGCTCCGTTAGAAAGGGCCTGATCTTTCTGATGTTGTGCAATGCAAACCTGCAAGATTAAGCAGTCTTTGCAATGTGGTCTTTGAAGGTCAGCTGGTCATCCAAGATTACACCAAGGTTTCTGAATGAAGTTGATGGGGAAGTTGTAGATGAATCTAGCTGGATGGAGAAATCATGCTGTAGAGTTGGAGTGGCAGGGAAGACAAGAAGCTCAGTCTTTGCCAGGTTGAGCTGTAGGTGATGTTCTTTTATCCATTCCTCAAATTCAACAACTCAGCCTAATATAATTGAATCTACCTTATTATCATATTCAAGAAAAGACATATATATTTATATAGCTTAGTCAAGTCAAGTCATCTTTATTTATATAGCGCTTTAAACAAAAAAGATTGCGTCAAAGCAACTGCATTAATTAGGAAAACAGTGAATTATCATCTGGTTGAAATGAGAGAGAGAGCTGTGTGTCATTAGCATAGCAATGATAGGAGAATCCATGTGCCTGTATGATGGGTCCCAGTGATGTAGTGTATATGAAAAAGAGAGGATCCAAGAACTGATCCTTGAGGAACCCCTCAAGGAAGTGATGAGTTGCTTTGGATACCTCCCCACCCCAGGCCACCCTGAAAGACCTACCAGTAAGATAGGATTCAAACCAGCGAAGTGGAATCCCTGTGATACCCAGTGATAAGAGGGTGGACAGGAAGATCTGATGATTCACTGTGTCAAAAGCAGCAGATGGATCCAGCAAAATAATACACTACATGACTTTTGCCACAGCTTGCAGTCTGGATGTGCTAGTTGCCAAAAGTCAGAGCCAGCCTGCAGATTTTGCTCAGTCAGAATTGACAAAATTCACTGAAAATTGTGTTTGATTGAACAGACTCCTTTTATTTTAGCTTCAGACTGTGAATCCATCTGGTCTGAGAATATCAAACATGTTTGATATATTGAGCTGATTTTAGAACAAATATTGTTTTCATTCATCAAGCATCTTCTAGCAATGAACTGCATGATTCTTTCTGTGTTTGTTGTGGTCGAAAATGTCAAAGATACCAATGCAAAACTCACTTTCACAATGGTTGCCACTGCATTGCTATTTGATGCATTTCTTACACTTTTTTCCATCTGCCTGCTGGTGGAGGTGCGTTTTATAAAGAAATCTAAACTCCACTGCTGTGGCATTGAGTTGCGTGTACTTAGTGTGTGTGTGAAAATATCTGAAGATGGATTGGTCCCAAAGTGATGCCATAGAAAAGCTGTCACAGTCTGCAATAACCAATCATCAGAGGAAGTGAGCGATTTGCCAACTGAGATATAAAATACGACTACAAACCCATTCACTTCTTCTGTTTTATAGTGTTTTCTTCAGTATTAGTGCATAAGGTGTTGTAGAGATAAAACAATAACTGCAATGTGTTTGATCATAATAAATAGTACACAGGTCTCTGCAACACAGTGCTTGATGTGGTCTAATATTTTTGTATCAATTTGTACCAAAATAATGCAGCTCCATGGTTCTGTTTGCGCATTGCAACATTAGCTCAACCAGTGGGTTGGGTCTCAACCAGAACTCTCTGTTTTTTTTGTGTAGTGAGGCTATGAGAGCAGAAAGGACATATTTTACCAGATGGTCTGACATTATAGATGTCTTAAGCCCTATTCGCACAAAATCAGTATTATCTGGGGACCTTGTGTGATTTTAAAAATTACCACCCCACATCTGAATTTCGTGTGGTGCATTCGCACGGGATAAGAGAAGCTTGTGATTTTAGTCAAATTTACTGACTAAATTTACAGATACGATGTCAAGGCTTTGAGAGTCCCATTCTATGGTCCAGTTAGATGGATTTAGAAAGAAACCAATATAGTGCCCTGCCACATTAAAATTAAACCAAACCAAAATAAAATAACAAAACAAAATCTATACTTAATTTAAACACAACAAACTAAAAACAAAACCTTCTCAGCTTTCTCTTTCTGCAAACTGTATGGTGTAGTGATATAACAGCACCCAAAATACTATCAAACACTCCAACGCAGCGCCCTTCTTCGCGAAAGATGGATAAAAAGGCGCACAATAGACAAAAACCTCGAAAAATTATATACGACCCGCCAAATGCAGGCTAAGTCACAGAGATGCCGACTCGCATGGGACTAATATTATCACAGGACCTCGGTGTTCGGCGAAATATGGTATGTCATTTGCGGGGAAATTTTTACTTTACAAATTACAGACATGGACGATTCACACGGGATTAAGATCACAGACAACCTCCGCAAGAATTACAAATGACTGGAGGTCACCAGGTAATACTAATCCCATGCGAATTAGGCTTTAGATAGCACACCAATAATGGTGTTAAATCTAGGCTTCATTGAAAAAGCAGCTTTTTTTATTGGATCACTGCATTCTCTGTATTTTTCTTTACAGGCAGTAATTGAGCAGGGCAGGATGAATTGTGGCTTGACATGATTCAGGTCTCTGTGGCCAAATTACACTTCATTTGCCCTAGTCTTGCAGGAACAGTCTGCTTCAGTCAGTTCCTCCACATTGCAGCATGTTGCAGACCAGTAGCAACATAATATCACTGTATATGGAATTTGAGAGAGAAAAAAAGAATGTAGACATCTAAAAGTTTAAAGGAATAATCCACATAAAATTGTAAGAATTCTTGCCGCTCCAGACTGAGGGGCTTTCTTTGAATTATGACTTACATTTGTGACCCTGGACCACAAAACCAGTCATAAGGGTCAATTGAGAAACTGAGATTCATGAATAAATAAGCTTTCCATTGATGTATGGTTTGTTAGGATAGGACAATATTTGGCCGAGATACAACTATTTGGAAATCTGGAATCTGGGGGTGCAAAAAAAATCTAAATATTGAGAAAATCGCCATTAAATTTGTCCAAATGAAGTTCTTAGCAATGCATATTACTAATCAAAAATTAACTTTTTATATATTTATGGTACGAAATTTACAAAGTATTTTCATGGAACATGATCTTTACTTAATATCCTAATGATTTTTGGCATTAAAGAAAAATGGATAATTTTGATCCACACAATGTTTTTTGGCCATTGCTACAAATATACCCCAGCGAAATATACCCCGACCCAAACCCAAGACTGGTTTTGTGCTCCAGGGTCAAATTTGGGTCTGTTCCTTACAGAAGACTATTGTATAGCTTTAAAAGACTTGAAATATGGTGTACAGATCTTTTGTTTTCATGGCATGTTTATTGAAGTTTTATCAGACTTTTTGACTGTACATTATCTCTCAGTTTATTCATGTTATTGAAAAGAGCTGTGTGAATATTCTGCCTAATCGCTTTCTTTTGAGTTTCAAATAAGAACTCATGTAGGTCTGGAATGACGTGATGAGTAAATGATGACAGATTTTGTTTGTTTTTGGATGAACTAACACAGAATTGAAGGCATCAGCTATGTCTGTATGTACAATCTCATCAGTGCTGTTGAGGTCCAGTCTTAGAGGCACTTATAATGAACGAGGGCACTTGACCAAATGGGATTTTACACAGAATAATTAAGTATTTAAATGAAATATCCTCGTCTTTATTGGAGGTGGAGGTGTGTGCCAAAACACTGTAATATTTCAACACTTGGAAGCCTCTCTGCCCTCAAACCCAGGTTCAAATAAACTTGAGCTGAGCCAAAGAACTCAAAAGCAGATGTTAATGTCATCATCATTAGCACAGGACACGGCCTGAAGAAACGAATGTGCAGAAGACACTGGGACACAATGAAAGATTTACCCCATTTTAAACCAAGATTACTCACACATCGATGTGATAGTGATGAAATGCTCTCAATAAATCACACATTTATCATGGTGGAACATTGTAGATTCATTTATAGGGTCTCAGAAAGGTGATTTGTAAACTGTGGAAACTACTCAGATGCTCTGCTCTGTTCCACAGAAAAAAACTTTGAGAGTTTGGTCAGAAAAAAGTAACAGGTTTTTCGTTTTTGATAGATATCATCTTTAAATGTACTTGTGGAGATACTGAATCTGTCTAAAAACATGGTTATAAGCTCTTGACTTATATTTGATAGTGATTTGACTCATAAATTAGTGCTTCACATCACTAGTAATGCTGTACTAGGTGAGCTAATGAACAAGCTTACAGTGTCAATAAAGCCATATATATGGTGCTGGTTATGTGACGCAAATGTCAAAATGCATTAGTTTGCAAATAATGTGCTATGGTAAGTGTGAGCTCATTTTTCAAATGTGCAGAAATTAGATGAATAATCTATAATTATAATTTTTTTGAAAGGGAATAAAAGTTGTTGGTGTTTTACTTACTCTAGCGCTCATTTCAGCTAGAAACTGCAGTGAATTGGTGTTTTGCAAAAGGCATGCATTTCAAGTACGCCTACAAACTATAGAAGAACTATTTTTTTTATTCACTATTCACCACTCACTTCAAAAACAAACACAGCAAATGTAAGGTACCGTATATTGTGGCAATTTCAAACAAACTGAAACATGGGGTGCACAAACTATTTGTGTGAAATTAAAATATGCTTTCCATACTGGATAAAAAACAATATACCTGAAGAAAATTGTTAGGAAAAAATATAAGTATGATCAATGGATTGAAGAATTACACTTACAGTACATTTGAGCGCCAACAGACACACTATGTCTGAAGTGTCCTGAAGTGTGAGTAATGCTACAGTAGTTCAAATATCTAAGTGCTGCTATAGTCATCACGTCATGATTAGGTGTCTGGGACATATCGTTTGATACCAGTTCCAGCATATTATACTGCAGTTCAAGACCATTACTCCTGCCAGAGCTTTGGTGATGTGCTACAGGGATAGTTGATGTAGATCACAGCCCTTATAACCCGTAGGTCATGAGTTCGATTCCCAGGAAACATGTACTGATAAACTAGGAATGTCCACATAACCAGCATTTGTCAGAAACTGCACCATGACATGACTGAAGTCACACTGTAAAGAGGCGTCCACACATACAGTACAGAGGGAGTTTCTGTGTTTTGGTTGTTCCAGCTCCCAGGGAAGTGTTTACAAAGTAATACGACAGAATTTTAAAAAGAGGGGGTCGACACTGATAATCATCATCCTCTAGAGCATGTGCCGTTATTTTCCAAAACAAATGAGGCTTCTACTTCAACTTACTACCACTATGCTTCCTTTGGGAATTGAACCCATGACCTTACCGTTTTGCTGCCACCATGCTCTACTAATCAAGCTACAGGAAACTGATAGTCTTTTAATATTAGGTGAATTTATTATTCATATTTGTTGTCCTGGTAAGCCTCTAGTGTGAGATATATTTTATTATTTGCTATCTTTAGTGGATTCTTTCAACCTAACCCAATCTGTAGTCGACTCTCTGGGCACAAGCACTCTGGATTTGGTGTTGTCTTGAGGTGTTCCGGTGTGTGAGTTGGCAATAGAGAATAAAGTGCTCTCAGATGATTTTCTTATTATGTTTACTGTTAGTCTCTGGGCCTGCTTTGGGCCCTGAGTCAGTCGGCAGCTATGCTCGCTCTATAAACGATCTGCCAGCAAGTTTTCAGAGGTTTTATAATTCCCGGTCGCAGACACAAGTCTTTGAGTATTCTCCACGAAGTTAGGGATTCGATGAGTTGGTGGCAGATTTTAAAATTGGGCGCAATTGAACTGCACTGCTCTAATCAAACTTGTAAAACTGAAAGTTATAGCTTAGCCCTAGATTAATGCTGAGAGTCACTTGCTTAGACAAAAATGGACACAAGCGGGGTGTCCAAAATGCTCCTGGAGTTTAGCTCCAATCCTAATTAAACCCACCTGTCTAATCAAGGTCTTCATTACTAGAAGCTTTCTGGCAGCTGTGTTGGAGCTAAACTGTGGACCTCAATGAGCAGGACTGGGCATTCCTGATTTAGTGGTTCCTATGAAAAGTGTAGAATATACTTATTTAAATTTTGCTCAGCTTGTGCGTGGAGTGAAGATTTTACATGCTCCACTAGAGGGCAACACACACCTGGAGGACATTGATGTTGATATCAAGAGCAGCTTCTTATCTGTCACTCTTGAAAGCCTCACAGAAAATATCATAGTCCTTCTTCTGTTAGTATAAACAGATGGATTATTAACTAAGAAGCCTTTATCAATTAATAGGTCTGCATCCTAAATCACATACTTCATCAGTAAGCACTTCTTTTGAATAAGTAATTACTCTACGACCATTCAAAAAGTACATTCTCTATTGTATGAATTGGTATAATATGAATGTAATCCAGGCGTACCATGTCTGTCATGTTGTCATTTCCTACTTACAGTAGCAGCGTCAATTGCGTTGTTTTACTGTCTTTCACAAATGACACTTCAGGGTACAACAGTTTTATGAATACTGTGAATTTGGACATACTGCTTTTCTCAAATAACCTTTTTCGCCTGCTATAAAGTAGGGCAGGACTGTTTGCATAGTCGGATGAAGCCATGGTCAAATTGCACTCATTACACTGGCTGTTCCCATGTATCATCTAATTAAGCTTAATTTGTTTAATTAGCTGCAATCTAGTGAGTGCAATGAATTGCTCAGATTGTACAATCTCTAAATACAGACACAAATGCTAATTTCTACTTTAGAGGAAAAAAACAGCATATGTTTATAAAGCTTTAGTAATTTGGAAAAGGCACTTGTCATTTGTAAGAGCTTCTGGCCGCAATAGGATGCTTTTTGCAGCTCAGCAAATGTGCAATAATTTGGATGCTGATTTTAGAGAGCAAAGCCAATAGAAAAAACAACAACAACAGAAAAGCAGGACACACTCATTATTAAGTGTTTTTAACCACTATGTACTGACCTTTAACTTGATACAATGCACATATTGTGTATATTCATGTGTTCACTTTGTACATGCATTCACTGTTAAAATGGGTAACACTTCATTTTACCATGTCCTTGTTACATACAGTACATGTACATACTATTGTAATAACAATAATTTATGCATAACTACATGCAAGTGACCCAAAGCCAAACCCTAACCATAGAGCAAATACATGTAGCTAATTAATATTAATCAGTAAACAAACATATACACACAAACAAACAAACACAAAAATAAAATAAAACCTAAAAAAAAAATGCCTTCCTGTAGTAACTGTAATTAATTTCTGTAGTTACACATAATTATTCTACCCCTATACCCAGGGTGCAATTTGCCGGGGGGGATGGGGGGGATTTCCCCCCTTCTGGTCTATGCATCCCTGCCTCTGCTGAATAACTTGTATCCCCAGTGGGGATAAAAACATCATTGAAACCCGCTCTGATGTCCAGATCTGAATCAAATGATTCGCGATACGCGATCCGATTGAAGCACATAGAAACAGTGAATCATTTTGCGACGCAATGGTTTAACTGATTCAGAGTTTCAAAAAGCTCCATTGTGTTCTTTGCTCGCTTTCTCGATGTAATTTGTTGTTTGAATAACCGTGGACATTAAATCATTACAATTAATAGGCCTAACGTAGGCTTACAATGTTTTTATTAAACTGAGATCTCACTAAATACAATTTCTGTCGTATTAAAAACATTTCATAAAATTTTTCAAAAGCATCCCCCCCTCTGTTTATTTCACAAATCGCACCCTGCCTATACCTTAACCCACCTTGTAGTATTTTGCAATTTAACATGAACACAAAAAAAAATTGTTAGATACAGTGTACTTTATATGTAAATACACAGCAGATGAAGGCACATGGGGAAAAATACAATCTTTGACATCTGACTGCATGAAATCCTGTAAACTGAAACATCTTCAAACTATGCCTTCTCTATGTTGAGATTGCTATAAAAATAAAAATGATAACATTCAAATTCCTGCCAACTCATTTGAGCGACAAAATTTCACACACACGTTCTTCTATTCTTAATAATCTATCCTGACTTAAAAACGTCTTCCTCAAATATCTTTGTGAACATGCTTATTGTCCACATTTCTGCAGTGTTGCACGACTCAACAACGACTGCAGTCTCACTCATGAAGGAATGACTTTGATTCTTTGAACGAATCAGTTACCATCCATACTCGCAGTTCATTACAACAGTCCAAAATCATAGGCGTCCAGTCCTGCTCCTGGAGGGCACTGTCCTGCAGAGTTTAGCTTGAGTCCTAATTAAATGCACCTGAACCAACTAATCAAGCTCTTCAGGATTACTAGAAACTTCCAGGCAGGTGTGTTTTGGCAGGTTGGAGCTAAACTCCACAGGACACCAACCCTTCAGGAGCAGGACTGGACACCCCTGGTCTAAAGTTAGCATGTGGCCAAAACCAGTGGTTCCCAACCCTGGTCCTAGAGGCACCCCAACACTGCACATTCTGCATATCTCCTTTCTCTGACGCACCAATTTCAGATCCGGGAGTCTCTACTAATGAGCTGTTGACCTGAATCAGGTGTGTTTGATCAAGGAGACATGCAAGACGAGCAGTGTTGGGGTGCCTCCAGGACCAGTGTTGGGAACCACTGGCTTAGACAGAAGTGTCCAAATCTGTTCCTTGAGACCCACTGTCCTGCAGAGTTTAGTTCTAATTGAAAACACCTGAACCAGCTAATCAGAATCACTAGAAACATCCAGACAAGTGTTTTGGAGCTGCTTAGAGCTGAACTCTGCAGGACACTGGTGCTCCAGGAGCAGGATTGGTCACCTTCTCGGCACAAACACACTTTCTTAAATGGTTGCATAATTGTGCTGCCTACAACTTAAAGTATATGTACAGTGCCTAAAATATTCTTTGACCTGCTTTTGGAGTCAAGTGTGGGTCATGGGTTCCTTCAACACCCTAAACAGGGGAATCTTGTTAAAAGTCATTTATTTAGTCCGTACTTGCTCATGCTGCTCTTAGATCTTACACTCCTCTGATACTTCGAGTCATCCCATGGTTTGCCAGAGACCTTGCGGTGGACCTTTGATGGCGTTTCCAGCTCAGGCCCGGTCCTCCAGCTGCAAGACCCATCACGCTCTGCGCTTGTGTGCCACTCTCCAGAAATATGAGCTAGCAGACTCTTTTCCACTTTAGCCATGGCCCCTGAGGGAGGACACCGGGACACGGAGCATACACTATAATATTCACAGACTAATAATTTATACATATAATGTGCTTCTGGATTTACAGAGAACCGCTGGATGGCTGAAACAAAACCAAATGTGACCTTCGCGAGGGGTCATTTTCAGAAGCTTGGCACCTCTGAAAAGGTGTATAAATGTCGACTGATGTATTGTCGTTACATTACAGTCATTTGAGCCATATGTTTCATTCTGTAGCTCATATTTGGAAAGGTATGAGGTTAATCCAAAAGCCTGTGATAGCATAAGTGATGGCTCGCTCGGGGACAAGGAAGCCCATGATGGACTCCGAGCTCAGGACAGAAAACCAATGAATCAGAAAAAGAACCTAAAAACCACCGGCATCTGCAGTCATTCCAGAAAGTGACAGCCGATTACTGCTTTTTCTTTCTTAAGGCCTATAAAATAGATACTCTGAATCGTGGTGTCATGGCCCATTTCATCTCAGGGCTATTTGCTTCTTCATATTGGCACGGTTTCCCCAGAATCCCTCACCTGCCTTTTAGGCACTATTAACTCTAAGAGGGAAGGCCTGCGTGGGTCAGGCAGACTCTCGCAGGAATCAAAAGAGGCTTTCTATAAGCCCAAAGTCCCGGCCAACTCTAGAGTGAATGTTTGACATGGAAGGATGGTAATGGCTTTTCTTTATTGAATGAACAGAGCAGCTCTGAATGGCCCCGAGCACAGAGTGGACTGAATCTGACTTACTTCACTGTGTAGTTTAAGTACTTGTCATGTCCCACTTACCTTTAATTCAAGTGTGGTCATCTAGTAATAAAACAAAATGAGCTGTAGAGTTTGTAAAGGAGAGGACTGTTCTTGCCTCTGGCGTGTTAATATTAGAATAGAATTGATACAGGGGCCATTTGTAACCTTGTTTGGGATGCTTTCACATGTTTTAAGGAGGTATAAGTAGCTTGGCCAACAATTCTGAATATAGTAGAACTGAATTAGTTTGTCTGCAGATGCATACTAAAATATATGACTCTTAAGGATGTCTATAATAGTGGAAAGAGAGATCTGTTAGCATTCTCATTCATTTCTACAATATTCTCTTATATGGTCCTCTATATTATCATTACCAGGTGAGTGTCAACATTAACATAACGCATGGACATCAGTTGGAACTGTGTTATTACATCATAATGTGTTATTACATTACAATATAATGTTATTACATAAATAGTTGTTTTAAATGCAATTGTTTTCCTTTGTCTCAACCCATCATTTTAATTTTAAAAAGTAAAACAAAGAACTTTTAAAATGGCCAACAAGTAAATAAACATTGAACACGCACATCAGTATGTTAATAATAACAATGCAATTAATAACAATAGTTTCACATTTGTGGTTGACAGTCTTATTTAGTACAGTCTATGTGGGTCCAGTGACATCTAAAGAATTTACATGGTTAAAACTGCCAATGACAGACATATTGGTGGGAAACAGCACTAGAACAACACTTCTGTCTGGGATCGTATATTAACTTAGTAAACACTACAGGTTTGGCATATGTCATGGCATTGGAACCCACTATCTATTGATTCATATCAGATGATAATTAAATCACTTGGAACAACTACTATGGTTTTAATGTATTAGTAGTGTACTCTGCATTTGTATTGTTTTGTTTGTGGTGTAAAGTAAAATGACATAAACTTTTGACTCCCACTGTATTTTGCATTACTGTGTAATGATGTTCACACCAAACACGAAGCGAACATTGCGTCCCTCGCTCTAGCAAATGTAGTATAATGATTCACTAAGCTAAATGTTACAGTGACTGTTCAGTGAGTAAATGTCTCAGACATGTCTCCGCTTGCGTTCAGGGATAAAACCAAAACAATAGGATAAAACCCAAAGTTAAACAAGAATCATTATGTAAGCGGTGAAGAATCAACAAGTCAATCTTATTCTGTGATCTGAGAGGAAGGAGATTCTTCTCAGTGGTATGTCAGCCACTGATTGTTCAGAAGATCACTTGCTTCAGCTTTGGCTGCTGTACAATCTTACTTTAACCGCTGCATCCACCACCTTCTAATGAGCTTCGTTTCTCATCTGTGTAAGTCTATGCAAGTTTTGCATGTTTACATAGTTTTACACAGAAATGATCCAAGATATGGGTAAAATGTTGCAGGGGCATGAATAATAGTGACACAAACATAAACAGTTTTCTCATTTCTCAAAAAAATTCTTAAATCATTCTTCATTCCCAAATGAACACTTATAACATCACTAAGACACATACATTTGGTCCAAGCTAAACTGGTAAGCAATTGTCTCTCTCTTTCTTTCTTTGTTCTCATGGGATTTTTATATGGGATGTTCTGTAAAGCTTTTCTGGGTAACACTTGATTTTATAATAATAACATTGTTACAGTTTAGTTAAACAAATAAGAACTGAGGGTAACACTTTATTTGAAGGTGTTCTTGTTACAGATGTTACATGTACATACTATTAAAAAATAGCATAATTACATGCAAGTAACCCTAAGCCAAACCCTAACCATATAGTAAGCACATGTAGTTACTTAAAATTACTCAGTACTTAAATGTATAATTACCAGAGGTAAAAGAGGGGCACTTTAAATACTTACTATATAGGGCTAAGATTAGGATTAGGATTTAATTAAACTACCTGTACTTACTATATAGGGCTAAGATTAGGATTAGGATTTAATTAAGAATAATTTACTGTTATTACTATAGTAAGTACATGTAATGTGTAAATAAGTCCCCTTAAAACAAAGAGTAGCACCTTATTTTACAGCCTTGTTCCATGTGTATACATTATATGCTTATTATAGTAATTACAATAACTGGGTAATAAAACTAGGTACTACCCCTAAACCTAACTCTAACACATGTTGTTGTCTTGGTAAGTACACTGTAAGTACACGTACTGTAAAATAAAGAATAACCCAATTAAGAGATACCTTAGAGTGTCGGTTGGTGTTTTATATAGTAGAAATATTCAATGAAGAATTTTACCTATACGTTTTTAAAGAACGTTAGAAGTTGTGAAATGACAGTTGTGATGACCTATAAGGTAGACTAATAGGCTCTTCAGAGCATGGAAGAAACAATGGCCGTTTTGATGATCACTCACACTAACTTGAGAAGGTCACACAGTCAAAGTGGCACTACAGCGCAGCTTTACAAAAGCCCAGATCTGACAAAGAAAACCACATTCCTTTAGTTTACAACACTGTGAGACGAATTCATGAAATGTCACAGCATTTCAGTGCAAAACCCTGCGTTATATTCATATACTGTACCCACTGAAATCCAGCTTCACCACCCTGCTGAAAAAATTAATAAAAATAGAACCATCAGAAAGAAATTCTAATGGTTTCCACTACAAATACCATTACAAACCAACTTTTAACCATTAAAACCATTTAAAAATGGTGTTTTGGGACATATTCCATTAGCATTGATTGGTTTTAACAAGCCACCAATAGAAAGCAACCAATGACCAGTAGAGACCCACAGGGTCCATTACAGTTTCCATTAAAACCAATACAAGTCCCATTATAACCAATAAAACCATTACAAATTCTGTGATGGTGTCTTGTTTATTTCAGCAGGGCAGTCATAGTACCGTTCATCACACGGCAGTGTTTTAACATCCTGCGTCACTAGTTTTCTGTCAGTGTTTCGGTAGACGACAACACTCACATACATACAGTACAGACCAAAAGTTTGGAAACATTACTATTTTTAATGTTTTTGAAAGAAGTCTCTTCTGCTCATCAAGCCTGCATTTATTTGATCAAAAATACAGAAAAAAACAGTAATATTGTGAAATATTATTACAACTTAAAATAATAGTTTTCTATTTGAATATACTTTAAAAAAAAAAATAATTCATTCCTGTGATGCAAAGCTGAATTTTCAGCATCATTACTCCAGCCTTCAGGTGTCACATGTAACATCCAGTCTATCACATGATCATTTAGAAATCATTCTAATATTCTGATTTATTATGAGTGTTGGAAAACAGTTCTGCTGTCTAATATATTTGATGAATAAAAGGTTAAAAAGAACTGCATTTATTAAAAAAAAAAAAAATTCTAATAATATATATTCTAATAATATATTTTCTTTACTATCACTTTTTATCAAGTTTAACACATTCTTGCTGAATAAAATTATTGATTTTATTTAAAAAAAAAAAAAAAAAAAAAAAAAAAATTACTGACCAGTAGTGTATATTGTTATTACAAAATATTTATATTTTAAAAACATTGCTTCTTTTTTTTTTTTTTTTTTTTTTTTTACTTTTTATCATCAAAGTATCCTAAAAAAGTATCACATGTTCTGAAAAAATATTAAGCAGCAGAACTGTTTCCAACTTTGATAATGAATCATCATATTAGAATGATTTCTAAAGGATCATGTGATAATGATCCAAAAAATTCAGCTTTGCATCACAGAAATAAATGATAATTTAAAGTATAATAAATTTAAAAACAATTATTTTAAATTGTAATAATATATCACAATATTACTGTTTTTTCTATATTGTATTTTTGATCAAATAAATGCAGGCTTGATGAGCAGAAGAAACTTCTTTCAAAAACATTAAAAATAGTAATGTTTCCAAACTTTTGGTCTGTACTGTATGTGTTTTACTCTCAGAGAAATGGCATTTGTCTTGAACATATGTCATTATCTCTTGAGCTCATGTCACTCACAGACACATCACCTGTACAGTCATAATTGATTGGGTTGTTTAGGTTAAATGGCAGCTTGCCCCACACGCCATGCAGTGTTAGGATCTGTAGTGAGCGCATGGAAACCAGTGTGTCACGCTCAGGGAAGGTGACGGATAAGCGGGGCTGTCAGGATGACTAATTGCCCGGGGCAGCGGGTCTCGCTGTGGGGTGTTAACAATCAGTGCCCTGGAAAGAGTGCTCAGACTCTGTCAGCTGATCTGAACACAAGCGCCTCTGTTGGCAGCCGGCTTCTCTGGATTATGTCTTGCCACTAATGACAAACTATCCTAACAGAAAATAAAGAGCGTTTCAGTCATCTATACGCATCTGTGTTCTGCTTTAAGAATACAAAAACTGACCAGAGAAAAGAAAAATCTCCTGATTATTTACTCACGCTACTGTCATACCAAACTAATTCTTTCTGTCTTTCTAATGGACAATGTTCAGTTTCTGTGTGTGTGTGTGTGTGTGTGTGTGTGTGTGTAGTGTTTGGTATCTTAAGTTATGCAATGTCTTGTGTTCAGTAAAGCGTCTGGTTTTCTGTCCTGAATTTCTGATTGATCTCAGGTGTGTCTTATTAATCAGGCTCAGGGTATATTTACATGACAACAAAGTACTAAAAACAGAAAAATTTTGCACGGATCCGTGAAAATGATTAAAAACTGTATTGTTCATGCCAGGCCAGTAGGTGGCGATGTCACTTTGTAAAGAAACACTACGTGCATGCACACATTCCCATAGACACAAAATATGCATTACAATATCTTCACCTTATTCACAATACACGGAGATGATAAGAGAACTGTTTTTTAAAATATAACTCTTTGAAACCTTTTGTGTAAATGAATGGCCAAAACTAGTATCTATTATATAAAATGCATGAAAGCGTTTTCTGTTTAAAGCTGGAAAAGAGTGTCCTGTAAACAGCCCAGGAGTTCTTTTGTATATTCACCTGTTTGCCGAAAAACCATTCTCAGGTATCTAAAAGAAAGCCTCTCATTTTGGTGAGTGTTAACTCTTGGTTTAGAGAGAAGACTTTCAGTTAATGACAAAAATTCCTGCTTACATTTCTGGAAAAAATCACACCAAAAATACATGAATATAACGCATTATTGGTGAGTGATGTGAACTATATTTGTAGGTAGTGTTGTGTTGATTTGCGATCTTTGGCATATTTCAGAGTTTCAGTGGATATCTAGGCTCAGGGTAAGCTTGAGTTTAGTTTGAACAAACTCTGTTTTTTGGGTTTAAGGGAGATGGATTGGATATATATGGTATAAAATATAACTCTTTGAAACCTTTTGTGTAAATGAATGGCCAAAACTAGTATCTATTATATTTATTTTATTTAGTTTTACATGAATACTTATACTGTATAGCCTCAATATAATCCAAAATTTATTATTACATAAAAATAATCTGCTGTTTGTGTTTCTTCCTTATAAATACATTTAAATTCATGACATATTTCATAAACAGCTCTTCATCTCATGTCACTCTTTCAGGTGCATGAACTCCAGAGCTCATGGTAAACTCTCGATCAAACCCCGAGGTAGCAGAGAACATTTACAGCAAGGTCTGTCCAGTCTAATCCGGGTTGGGTTTGTTGGGTTTTGTCAACTCCATGTAACAAGACACAGGTCACTGAAAGATCAAGGAATCAGTGGTGATACCTCATGAATCCACCCTGCTGGAGCTTTAAACCTTACAACCATTCAGTTACCAGCCCAGATCTTTAAACACTGGAACAAACAAGATGATTGTGAGAAAACTGTACTAGTGCATCTCATGCATCCTGGCCAGTCCCTCAATGAGCTTTATTCCCAGAACATGGCTTGTCAACAAGTACGAGATGGAGGCAGTGATGTTGACAGAGAAAAATGACTGAGAGCCTCTATATGTGTCACTCATTCCTCAAAATAAACCCTCAGCACAAGTATATTAGGCAGAGAAAGCGGCGTGTGGGGTAACCCAGAGGAAGAGAAGCTGTAAGAAGGCCGCTGGAGAGCCACGGCACTGACCCACAACACAGCGCTTGACTGATACTCGCTGTTTTCATTCACCCCTTCAACCTCCACAGCTTCTTCTGGAGCGACCCATGACTGCCAGTATAACAAACGTCCGCTGTATTTCCATTTACAACGAGGTAGAGTTCAATCCAGACACACCCAGAAGCCATAAACACATCCACACTGCTCCCAGTTCTCAGGCTTTTATGAGAAAACAGCTTTATTGCAAGCTACTAATAGCCAATTAGCATTGAATATTCTGTGGACGGTTGTTCCAGGGTTTGGATGGAAAATCTGCCTCTCCAGGTGTAATATCTGCCATTAATATAGTGCATGCAGAAAGCGGTGTCCACTCAGTCACCAGAACTGTCAAGTGTGACAGGACGTTAAATGGGGATTCTGACCTAGCTTCCTTTGAAGGCTGGGAATATTTGCTGTTTATTAGTGCTTATAAAGCACATATTCTGCATGGCCACATTCTACATCTTTAAACAACTACCTTGCTAACTATCAATAAGCAGCAATTTAGGAGTTTCTTGAGGCAAAACTTGTAATTAATGGTTTGTTAATAGCGAGAATTGGACATTAAAACAAAGCGACCGATATTTTGATTATGAGGTAATATCTAAATTATTTCTTCAAAATAAGAACAGTAACATGCATTTAAAAAAAAATATAGGTTTTTAACACTTTCCCTGCAATCTTCCGGCTTTCCGTGTTTTCACTGGTATATGGTACGAGATGCTACTACATATCCGAAATAGTTCTGAACATCTGTATCAAAGCACGGCAAAGAAGAAGCAGAAGTCGTATATGTAAACAGATGCAAATGTAAAATAACGCGATTATCAAACACAGATCATTACATATGTTACAGAATGAAATGCTGATCCATGTCTTAGGACCATACAAGCTTTGGATGTGTTGATGGAAGCGATCTGTTCCATCTGTGTTTAGACAAAAAAACGCGATTTCCTTCGATTTTTCGGAACGCTTTTTGTTCTAATTGTTGCTTTTTTTAATGCTAGCGGGGAAAGAGTTAATAAACAGAATTTGCATTTAATGCCAACTTTAATATTTCACATCGCATACAACTGTTTCTCAACTGAATGTTGATTTTGTTAGTTGTTTAGCGAAAGCATGAAATGTTTCATTTGAAATACATTTAGTACTAGTAAATTCAATCAAGTTATTAATATTTGAACATGGTGATGACATGCTAAAGACAAGATCAGATAGAGAAAGTGGCATTCTATAAGATAAATTCAGACACTTCTAAATAAATACATGATTCCAGCTGTAATCATACATAAATTTTTTTATTACATATTCAATCAAAATGTATAATAAACCTTGCTGAGTTTCCATCTTGACCTGCCACTGGGTTCAAGTGTACCTGTGTAAAATCTGAGCTACTGTAATGTCCCTGGAGAGTTTTGTCTAATGTCCCGCGCTGGTAACAGGACCCTGAAGGCCTGGTCTGGTTTGATTTGGCCTGCGTTCCTCCAGACGGCTGCGGTCATGAGCGTGTCTGTCCGTGTCTGCTGACACTTAATACAGCACATGATCTCAGCCATTCTCTGGATGCTCACACTCGGTGTGAAGATGGTTGAGAGCGGGGTTTGCAGACGTGGTCTGGATGGGTGTTGAACATGTTCCAACACGACACATGCTGCTGAGTCTGATGGCTCATTTCCTCGATCCTGGTCTCCTTTTCAGTTCTTTCTTCAGATAGCATACTGTTTCTCCGTGCAATCATATTTCTGAGATGCCTCTAGCTAAATTAAACACCACAAAGTTTACCATTGGGTAATTCTTGCACTCTCGCAGCTATAAGACTGTACTGCATGCAGTAAGCACTCTTAAAAATAAAGCTTCTTTACTGGCATCAATGATTCCATGAAGAACTTTGAACATCAATGGAATCTTTCTATTGCACAAAAGGTCCTTTATAGCAGAACAATCTTTAGATTATTCAAATACTTTTTTTTTTTTTAAAAGGAAAGCATTCTTTTTGAGAGTGCAGTATTCCATTCACAGTCAACACAACCTGACTTGCCTGTCTTAAGAAAACAAACATTGAGGTCAAGTTAATAAGATTCAGTTATTGAAACACATTTGTAATCTCTTGTCAGATATCGTTGAGGAGGCAGGAAGCAGTAATTTGTATTTTGATTGTGTGCTGGAATATAAGCGTACAATGTAGTGCAAGGAAAAGAAAGCACACTAATACGCTTATTTAGACACAAGCGAGTTTGCAGGGTCACACACATTAATCCGATTGAAGAAGAGCGATAACAAGCAGCTGGATGGCGCGGGCTGTTTTCTTTCTCCGCCGGGTTCCTGTGTGTACCTGCCATACCGCATGATTCCCACATTCAGCCCGTCCCGTCCCGTCTGCTGCTGATGAGCTGATAATGGAGCCAGTTTTGGCAGGAGACGGTGTTTTCCCTCCTCTGTGTTCATCACACTCACAGATATATACATATATATATATATATATATATATATATATACACACACTTGCTCCATGAATAACACACACACATACATAAAGCAGTCCAAAAAAAATTTATTTGAGTATTCTAAAATATTAAAGTTACATACACACATACTTGAAAGCATGCAGATACATGTTTTGTTTATGTGTGGTTACAGTTGGAAGAGGATTAGACTAATTACCTATTTACAAGAGCATTACTCATCACTGATAGGTAGTGACTGTATAACTGCATGAATCAATAGGCTGACCTTGACACAACACAGTGTTTTTGCCCTTATTGTAAATGCTTAATAAAGCTAAATTATTCTTATTCAAACTTTTGTGTATGTATATATATATATATATATATATATATAATATATATATACATATAATACATATATATATATATATATATATTTATATATATATATATATATATATATATATATATATCATGATACTATTGGAGTGAATACATACACAGAACGCACTGGACAGTGAGTCTCGAAACCTGTTCTGTGTCTTTAGTGTATTAAAACACCCGGTCAGACTCAAACATGACTTCACTTCAGAATACATACACAGAACGTCATATCTCTATTTTCAGGCAGGATTAGTGAATGAACACCAGTGACATACGTGTGATTTGGTGAAACTGTGCTCTGTGTTTAAACACTGCTGTTGACTTAAAGAAAATGAGTGTTTAATCGGAGCCGTTTCCACTTTTTCATATTGAATGCAGTGACTGTAAAGTGTACAGTGACTGTCTTCTGGCTGTAAAATAATAGACAACGGTCATTTACAGTCCAGTCCTGGGCGCCAATTTATTCTCAAATCCTATCAGTTTGGTGTCAGATTTTAAAAAACAGGAAACCTTAATCCAAAATCGGCGTTACCATCATATTTTGATAAACGTTCAATAATTTATTTTGCACATTTGACTTAATTGGCACACAGTGGGTCGTCCGAATCCAGAGCCATCTGTGTCCCAGAGAACAGAGTGACTGTAGAGCAGACACAGGCCTTGTGTGTGTGTGTGTGTGTCAAAGGTGACTGCTGACTTTGTGTCTATCATTGGCAGCCATGTAGCATTTGACTGACCAGCAGAATAAAAAGACTTCTGTCACACACACTCCTCTCATCTGCACTGATATCAGCTGCACACACACACACACACAAGTAATGTCATCACAGACAGTCTACTGAAAGGCCAGCTCTAGGAAGGGTTCTGGTCGTCCCAAACGTCTTCCATTTAAGGATTATGGAGGCCACTGTGCTCTTAGGAACCTTAAGTGCAGCAGAATTTTTTTTGTAACCTTGGCCAGATCTGTGCCTTGCCACAATTCTGTCTCTGAGCTCTTCAGGCAGTTCCTTTGACCTCATGATTCTCATTTTCTCTGACATGCACTGTGAGCTGTAAGGTCTTATATAGACAGGTGTGTGGCTTTCCTAATCAAGTCCAATCAGTATAATCAAACACAGCTGGACTCAGATGAAGGTGTAGAACCATCTCAAGGATGGTCAGAAGAAATGGACAGCACCTGAGTTAAATATATGAGTGTCACAGCAAAGGGTCTGAATACTTAGGACCATGTGATATTTCAGTTTTTCTTTTTTAATAAATCTGCAAAAAAGTGTCAACAATTCTGTGTTTTACTGTCAATATGGGGTGCTGTGTGTACATTAATGAGGAACACAAATGAACTTAAATGATTCTAGCAAATGGCTGCAATATAACAAAGAGTGAAAAATTTAAGGGGGTCTGAATACTTTCCGTACCCACTGTATATGCGGTTAGTGTTGACGATCACATTATTTTTCATATGCATACATATGAGATTGCGCGTTTCTGGGCTCGTTCAGGAGATGCATAATAGCGCCCCCAAGTGTATAACAGTGAAAGCGCGAAAACCCGTAAAATTCTGCATTTGGCAGGGAAAGAGTTAAAGGGATAGAGTTGTGTGCACAAAGAAAACAATAACAACATAATGTATTCAACAATTCAAGTGTTCAAAACACATTATTTGGGTAACACTTCACAATAATTAACTAACACTTTAATACACTTTAATACATGAACTAACATTAACTAATAGAACCTTATTGTGAAGTGTTACAATAACAAAAAAGTCATTGCAGAGGGAAAGCCCTTAATCCTTAATTCCCACACTTAAACTTAGCAACTACCTTACTATTAACTCTTTCCCGCCATTGACGAGTTTTCACGGCTTTCCTTGTTTTCACTGTTATACACTCGGGGGCGCTATTACACATCTTCTGAACGAGTACAAAACCTCCTGAACAAAAACACACATGAACAGGACAGAGAAACTAGCAATCTCTTATGTAAACAGATGCATATGATAATGCGATCATCAGCAATAGACAGCATATAAATGAAAACTGCATAATGTTATGGAGTAAAATAATGATTCAGGAAGTGGTATATGTCTGTGCAAGCTTTGGAGGTGTTGATGGAAGCGATTTGATAATCATACTGAATATTAGCCAGATGTAGTTTTTGATAAAAATGTGATTTTCTCAACTTTTTGCTCAAAATTATAATTTTTTATTAAACCTACCTATATTCAAGTGTTGATAAAAAATAATTCACTAAAATCAGACCTTTGTTTTTTTATCATTATTTTGTTGTGTTGCATATTCAAATATTCATACAGCAAAATATACTGTATATACTATACTGGAGGCCATCAAATTTTGGTGAAAATCATCAAAATCGCTGGCGGTGGCTGGCAACTTTTTTCAAAAATGCTGGCAGGGAAAGAGTTAATCAGTCCGTCCATTTTTAGCTCAATAACAGTAATCAGTGAGATTACTGACATTGGCCAATAGCCATGCTGCTTTAATCAATGTTTTCCACATGTGCTTGTTTGAGAATCTACAGGGAACTGCCAACTCCAAAGGATTTTAAAGAAATGTTGGATAAAATGAGATGATTAAATGAAGTCATTTAATATATCTCAATATTATATAATAGTTTCAATATTATATAAAATGTCATTTTATCAGTACTGGTAATAAAAGGCCAGATCTGAGTGTGATTTCTGGCACCACTGAGAGTGAGCGCTGTGAAGGTCTGCTATCTCAGACTGATAGCATGTGCATGTCTGTGACATCATGATCTGGTAACATAGCAACATGAGTAAACAGTCGAACACACACTGTAAAGTAATAAAACACCTCCTGATTACAATCTTCAGAGGCGTTGCATCATGACTCAGTCACTGGATTATTTTGCCTTTAAACTCACAATATAATTAAATTTTTGAAAAAGTCATAAATTTAAAATAATATAGTTCAAATCCATATTTACATATTTACCAGAGCTCAAGACTTACTGATGTAAAATTATAATTAAAATTTATTTGGAGTATTTCTTCATTGCACAATGCACATTTCTTAATATTAACCCTATAATGTGTTTTAATGTCACTTTTGATGAGAATTCTATGATCTTTGAATAATTTTGGTCTTTAAATGCACGATATTTTAAGTGTGACTGAAGCATACTTGCAATAGTTCCACTTTAGCACAATCAAATGTACCGCAGTATATATTTAGTTGAACTACTTCCACGCAATTACAGTGCATTAAGTACAAAATTAGTTTAGCAGACTTTAAGTAGACCAGTTTAGTATACTAAAAGTACTATTACATAAATACGTAAATGTATTTCTAATATACTTAGCACGAACTGAATGTATTTCAAATACAATTTAGTTTGTTTATTTTTCACCAGGGTAATAAAATATATTTGACCTACAAGAATAAAGCTACTTAAAATGTGTTTTTCTAAAAAACTCAAGTACATGCACTTCCATTAAAAGTAACAGAAAACTTCATTAAATATTACGGTGATAACGTCAGTCACAGTCACATACCGCACAATCCCTGATGATGAACACTGCCAGTTCTGTTTGCATTTATGTTATTAGCTGCACCAGTGCAAGAAGCAGCTTTATGATTGGGCCAAAGAGTCTGCAGCTAGACTCATGTGATAGATACATGTGCTTTAGCCCTGCACACCAGCACTGAGACCAATACAGAACTCTCTAACAATATTTACACTTTACTCAAAATGGTCTAATTAAGCCCTAAACCACAGGAAAAGGGCCAGTTGAGTTGGCTGGAGTTAGACGTGTGGGTGAACTGTTGAGTCATTGTGTGCTAGTAATAAAAGAATGATAAATGTGGGCCATAGACATAGTCTTCACTCTGCAACACTTCTGTCAATGATAAACTTTTATTAGAATGTTCTGCGTCTGCTTCATGTTGAAACCAGTGTTAATGTTATTATCATTCAACCAACAGCTCGTATCTTCCCGGACATTTCATAAACCACACACACACACACCTCCAGCTAAACTCTGAAGCTCTCGTTGCTCAGGCGAAGAGCACAGAGGCGTTGGCCGTGTAATTCGTGTTTCCTGTCAGATCACTGGAGGAATTCTTCCTCTCAGAGCCAAAACGGTTTGTGCTTTTCCTTTCTGCATAATTAAGGCGTCTGCAAGATGACCATCCCATTAATCACAGCCTTGAGAGAAGCCACTCCAGCAAATACTTCTCAAATACTCTCTAATTTGTTGTTCTAAAATATTTTTGGATGCTAAAACGCCAGCTTTTAGGAGCAGCACTTTTCAGCCATTGCTAGAATAATGGAGGCAGTGTGTTGAGTTTGGACGGATTCGTTCGCTCTGAAAGTAGTAGAAAGGAAAGTTAAATCTATCTCTTAAGAAAATGCGAGGGTTCTTCAGCTGTGCAAAACTCATCACCCTGATGGAACAGTGTTTGCTAGGGCCGTGCTATGTGGTTGCTAAGGTGCTTTAAGTAGTTACATCTTGTCTGATTCGCACTGTGCATCATGCTGTTATTGGGTGCAAAATAAACTTCAAGGGATAGTCCACCACAAAATAAACATTTGATGTTACTCTACTCGACCTCAGGCCATCCAAGATGTAGGTGACTTTTTTTTTTCTCCAGTAGAACAGTAAAGTTTTTCAGCTGAAACCATGTTCCTTGGTGGTCTTATGAAGAGAAAAAATCAGTCTGTGCAAGAAACTGAACATTATTATTTTCCACAGACTGGTTCTTTTGAACAGTTTGCTTCAATGTAATAGTTCAAATAACCAATTTTTTTGACATAATCACACAATGATGTAACATAACTGCTATTATATTTTTAAAGCACCCAATAATGATGTGAAACATGGATGTTTTCATGTCTAAAGTATATAAAGTGGATAGTGTGACTGTCAGGTTTTTTTAGACTGAAGCATCTGAAACCGTTCATGGCTCGATCAAAACTCACTTTCAGACGCTTCAAAAAAAAAAAACCAAAACAAAACAATGTTATCCAAACAACACATCACACCATACCACCTATCCCACTCTATTGAATGCAATAAATAATTAAATAAATAATGTTGAGTTTCTTGCACAGACTGATTGTTTCGCTTCATAAGACCTCAATATATTGTCAGGAGCCACGGGTTTTGTGTTGCTTTTTCTATTCTCAAATCATGCAGCCACTCACTTGCATTTTATGACTCACCAATGACCACAGTTTCAGCTAAAAAATCTTCTTTACGGTTCTACTCAAGAAAAAAGTCACCTACATCTTGGATGTCTTGAGGGTTGGTAAATTAACAGCAAATTTTCTCTTTAAAAACACAGAATACACATTCAGCACACAACACTGCTGGAGCTGCGACCATACATTTATACATATCTTATGAGCATCTGTTTTATTCAGAATTATATGTATAATTTTCATATTTAAATAATATTATAACACCCCATTATAACTCTATTCAGCATTGCTAGAGTCATAAAGAGTATCTCTTTAACCCTCGCTCGCCCTCAGACAGTAATTGCTGGCTTTTCACATCTCATGTGTTTTACATTTCCTCTACGGATTGGAGTGCAATGACGCATTCTTCCACAAGCCCTCAGTTTACCCAAGTGTGGTTTTTCAGACCCAGGCTATATTATCTGAGCCTGTGCCACGCTGCAGATTAGATGGTGGAAAATTCACCAGGCACTGAAGGCTCCTTTCATGATGTTGACGGTCCAGGCGGTCTCTGACACATCACATGAGCGGCGCAGACAACCAAATCATGAGTGTGTGGCATTTGTGTCAAATCCTGTTACGTGTAATTGAGAGGCTGGAGATGATAGTGAGAGAGCAAGGCTTCAAATATTGACTCAAGACTACGGATTGAGATGCTGACTTCAGAGTAAAATGTGGAGGGGGTTTATGTAGTAACATATTACACAAATCAACATATAAGTCAAATCCCAACACTAACAGTTGGTATAAAATGTATATCTCACGCATGTGAGTGTATTGCCTATATCTTGAAAATGATAAGTTGAACCATTATGCAGTTCCATGTTTACAAATCAAGGGCTGTGTCTGACTGTGAAGGACGTTGTATAAAGCATTCACTATATTAGTGCACTGAATGTCCTCAACTTACATTTTAACAGGATGGTCTATGTAAGACATATAGTAGGGTCATAAAAGCAAACAGCACATTTAGGTGTTTATAGTATATAAAGAGTTGCTAAGCCAACATGTTAACGTGTGTTTCAGTGCGTCACAACAGTGCCTGGCGTATTTCTACCAACACTTGTTATCCTGTGTAAGACAGCTGTCTACTTGTAAAGTACATTTGAACACCACATCTTCAGCTGCCATTGTTTCAAATAAATGATGTCTGTTCATGGCACACAAATGATTGCGGTTCTCTTTCCCAAAGAACCCCGTTGAAAAAACAGTATATGCTGGTTAGATATGTTTTGAAGCATGGCAGCTTTACCAAAAGCATTATAAGCTTAAGTTTCAATGGGTCTACGATGTTGGGAAATGCAGCCCAGGTTCTTAGTTGGTCCTAAGCAATGTGTTCAAACTATCTGTTGCAGAAGAACATGACATCACATGATGCTGCCCACATGGTTTCGAGATAAACTATTTTTTAGTTAGTAACAGCTGACAGAAGTGGACATGTGTCAAATTAAATATTTTCTTGTTTGAAAGAAAATGAAATCCAAAGATCCAATCCAAAAGATATTTGGAATGTGGAAATACATGTAATATAACTACTCCTGACTTTAAACTTTTTTTTATTACTTTGAATTTCATTTACTTTCATTACTTGTCAATTCAAAAAAGCAGACATTCTGTAATTTAAGGGACATTAAAACACTGAAAAAGAGGGTGCACAAAATATACCAGATACCAGTATGCATGCTTTAGATAGAAGCATAAAGCATAATTATCAATCTCAATGGACATAGAATAAACATATTATAGAATGATCCATATGTACACAAAACTAAAGTGTGGAGCTGTGCTAGTAAGTCTTGCAGTAAAACTCTAAAGCATGTACTTTCCCATCACTAGGGAGTCAAGGTGCTCTGAGGACAAATGGATGCAGCAGAAGACTGCGAGTCGGGATCGGTGGCATCGCTGGAAGCAGAGCATCAGGTGAAAGTTCATGGGAGTGCTGGCTTCTGGAGTTCCGCTGCTTTGTTTGACACTCCTGGTGGTGTGACCCCGTGTGACCCCAGCACATGCACTTCCTCCTCAACCCCGCCTCGTTTGACCTGCGACAGCGGAGGCCCCTCGCTAGCGCTCCGCTCTGAACTTCACTTTGCCTCCATCCAGACAACAATCAATGGGGTTCTGTCCCTCCTCAAGATAAATGACTCTCCCAACAATGCCTGCGCACTCTTACTTTCACTCCATTCATAAAACGGGACACTTATCTTGAGCTGTTCAAGAATCGGCGACGTCCCCTTCCTCCGTAGCAAAAGGAAACTGCTTTTCTCATGCAGAGCACCTCAGGAAATTAAAAGCTTTCGCTCCTCATCATCTCCAACATCTAACACGTCCGGGACATGAGACAAAGTGTCATTGTTGGCTTGGGAAAGTGAGCTGAAGGTCCCGTCTAGATCCAGGGCAGAGCACAGAGAGGCCTGATATCTTGCATCGTAGTGATTGATTACTTCCAGGTTATCGACGTCGTCAGCCATCATGGCTACTGTTTACACACAAACACACATCTGACTTTCATTAGTCATAGTCATAAAACAAACATTCCCTAAACGCTTCATTAGAGCACATGTTGGAAAACTCACCATCATTATAAGACAAGCCTTCGCTTTCACAAGCAAAAAAAGTGTGTATTTATATATGGTATGCATTCAGATTTCTGCTTATAATGAGCGACTAATCACCTTAATCACCCGCGAGAGGTGATTTTTCAGGCTGGTGGTGTTTGCAGTGTTATTAGAGTTTTAATAAGAAGGCTTATGATGGAGACGCTGGGATAGACTCCAACATCCTCAAGAACCTCCAGATTGATTGGATGGATGGAGTCTCGATGGGAATAGTTAATAACTCAATCTCATGTGGGTCCAAACCTGTATCCTAACATGCAGGTCACACGGTGGCCATGTTTTCAAGCTCTAAGGACCTTAAATGTATGAAATAAATAGTCCTTGTTACATAATCACAAATGAGCTTTGGCAGAAGAGAAGATTTTTATTGAAAAACTATATTTTCATCTGGAAGCATATGGTTTAAGACTTGAAATAGAGTCATACAGACCACTGGCCAAGGCCACTAAAGGCTGTCATTGTATGGAAAAACAGCTTTTCCACAAAGAGTTATTAGGACAACCTGAGGGTGAGTAAACGATTTCAAAAATCTATTCTAGGGAGTGAACTTCCCTTTTAATTTCCTACCCTCATTAGGCTTCTTCTCACAACATTTGAAGAAGTAAACTAACCATTCTCAGTTTTCAGTGTTCACCTGTTTCTTCTGGATACAGATGGCCTTGTGCAGCATGCTGCTGTCAACATGTAATTTTTGAATCAGTCAGCGTATAACACGTAATCTTGCTTTTTGCAACACTAATGTCACTAAAACTCATAAAGCACAGCAACATCAAGGCCATGGGCTTTGAGTCCCACGAAAACACAAATACTCATAAATGTTAAACCTGAATGTTCTGTGTCACTTATATATATATATATATATATAGTTTTAATTATGTCTATAATTTTTACATGAAAGCAGTTATTTTACTCTCTGTATTAGTAAAGGATTTGGCTAAACTCCACTCCATTTTTTCCTTCATCCCATGACACTCTGCATGAATTATGTCTATAACTTCCATTAAACTGTAAATAATCAACTGCACATAAATTAGAATGCAACTCTATAATAAAAAATAATGAAGCAGTGCAACAGTTCCAGCACTAATAATAACGCAGCATATTAGAATGATTTCTGAAGATCATGTGACACTGAAGACTGGAGCAATGATGCTGAAAATACAGCTGCGCATCACAGAAATACATTCTGTTTTAAAGTATATCAACAAAGCAAACCAATATTGGAAATTGCAGTAATATTTCACAATATTACATTTTTTTCTGTATTTTTGATGAGCAGAAGAATAATTTACAGATAATGCATAATCAATAGATGGTCATTATCACTAAATACACTCCGACAGAGCGATCAGGACCATGACGCAAAGCTTTCTGCACAAATGTCTAGCTTGTTTTGTTGCTACTTATCAAATGTACTAAACAAATGAACATGAAACATTAATTAGAGTTTAAATTGACAGGTCAAACTAGCATTATCACTCTGGATTGTGACACAAGCAACTACAACTGCTCTGTAATTGACTTTTATGTTGCTTAATAACCATAAAACGCCTACATTTAGACTAATTAGGCTAATATAGTTAACCATAATGTTTGGTTAGAATGGAAATCATTACTACTTACAGAACATTGCTGTCTTTTATTATATTACTAACACTGCCGTTCAGTAATTCACACCATCTAATGAAATTTGGCTTTATTTAAGTATACTTTCAGAATAATTGTCATATGTATTTCTATACTATGCAGCAGTATTGGTAGGAAGCATTATGGAGCGCACGCTGACACAGAGAGCACTTCTGTTATAGTTCCTCATTATTTGTAAACTTCAGCCTCTATGAGCGTATCAGCTTTCAGCCGGCCTGAACGCTTGAGCTCCGCTGCTCTAAACAAACGCTTTCTGGCCTTCATAAAGCCATTCAGGGCACAATCTTTATTGAGTGGCCCATCTGAGTGAAGACAGGCTCCGAAATAGAACTCAAATGGAGGCCAGTGTGCTTCAAATCCTAACTTTTCGACCCAAGTGAACAACAAAAAACTATTTTGGATTTTAGTTATCTAGCAGCAAAGCTTTCTTCACTCTGTACGTATAACTGTTTATTTAAGCCCATTTTATACTTTTGTGTGTAAAAGGTCAAAAAAGCCATTTACTGTTAAGTAATTGTTTAGTATTTGATGAAATCCAATCCCTACCATGCAAACTTCTCCTTGGCTTACAAGAGGAAAGCATGAAGGTAGATTTTAGCAGACTTGAGCTGAAAGCATATCCCAGTAATGACATCAGTAATTAGTCAGGTCGTGTTTTTGCGCTGTGCCCAATACGTTATGTCAAACGGCCTGAAACGGCCATGCGCTAATGCATGAGGCACCATGAAGACTAGCCGCTGCTTCACCCGCTCACAAAAAACATCGAAATGGCGGAAGGCTTCTTTCAGGAAATTACTAACAAATTTCACAATCGCAGGTAGCACTGATATCCACCATTCAAACCCCTCTGTCGTCAAACAGTTCACTGAAATAAACGTTTTCCAGTACAAAATTCTAAACATTTCATGTCAAGCTAAAGTGAAATCAAAACATGTTTTACTGGAGAAGCAAAATGACATCATTACGACATTTTCCTCAAAAAAAAAAATAAGGTAACACTAATAATCTTGTTTTCCCTTCGAATTAAGTTCAATCCTTCCTAAAACAAAACAACTAATCTTCTTTTTAAAAGAAAAAATTCTCAAAACCACATAACGACATAAAACATCTAATAAAACTAAACTTAATCAAGAATATCCTAAATGTATCCTGATTTAAGAATATCCTTCCTGGAAAACGAGAGACAAATCTTGAGTAAGAAAATCATTTGTTGTGTCAGTCTTCATTATTGATTTAAGCTGATGGTTGAGTTGTCTATGACAGTGGTTTTCAAACCCTGGGTCGAGACGAAAAATGGGTCACCAGGATGATTTAAGGAAAAGTTTGAAAAAAAAGCGGGACTCCCTCTTGAAATCGCAATGATTGACAAAGTGATAATAAAAATAATGAAAGGGACTCTCTCTCTCTCTTTCTATTTAAAAAGAAGAAAAAAGCTTAAAAACCACTGTTCAGACTGTACAGATTGGCCTGAAAAAAATAGTTGACAATTGAGCCTAATGATTTTATGAAAACACATCCCTGATCTCATTGTCCATGATTCATCAGTGTACATTATTCCAGTGAGTCTTTTATGAAAATGTGATCTCTGACCCCTTACTGCCAATCTTACAGAGACACTTTTCAGCTTTAATCAATAAACTGTAGTTGAAATCAAGTTCACCCTATTTTTCTTGTTTAATATCCTGTTCTACTCTGAAATATGTCCAATAACGCTGTTTCATGTTGACTTTAATAGTCAGTTTTTATTAGAAACTACTGTGCTATGTAAAACACCACAGGCAGATCTTACAGCTCTTCATCAAGGACTGAACACATGGCTCATCTGTCCTCTGATAGGCTGGTGAAGCTGTGTGGGAGCTTGTGTCTGGAGCTTGTGGTATAGCATCTCACAGAATGTGCCCAGAAATCCTGTTATCGTGGCCTGGAGTCACTGTATCCTCAACTCAGTGAAAACACAGCCCCTGAGCACTGCTCTTATTTCAGCTATCAGAAACACAGGGCCTGTTTTGAGCTCACCTCAGATGTTTCTGTACAAACCACAGCTAGTGTTAGCAAGGAAAGACCGGCTGACCTCGGCGGGTTGTTATTAAAATACTAGCTGTGTTTGTGAAGAGGCCGTCTGCTTTCATTCAGAACTCATCTGCTGGATCAAAAACAGCAACAGTCACTAATAACAATGAAACTCAAGGAGCAGAGGTTTCAAAAATGATTTACTCGAGGCTTTGATAAAGTCTGTACAGAAAGATAACTAATACGAGTCGTGAGGCATTGAAGGCAGATTTGTTGGTGTAATTTAAGCTCTGTTGGACCCAGCCTCAGATGGCGCCACAGCCTAAAATTAACACTCGCCAAGCCCCAAATGTGAGCAACGGTAAGTATATGATACAGTGTTACTCAATAGTTGGCCGGTGACATTGGACGAGATGGTTTAGAGCGATTATGCAATCGCAATGACTGTGTTGTAATTTTATAAATAAGTAATCTGATGTGATATGATCTTTGAAAGTATTTTACTTAACATATAAATCAGATGAAACCTTCTAAATTGTATATTAGCTGCACAGTGTGCCAGACTTGGTGTAAAGCTGTGTCTGAAAGGTCATGATGAACACCCATTCACATGATGACATGACTTCACATCAGGCCTGCTTTAGGGAGTATTTCAGCTCAGAAGAAGGACATTTATTTTACATGCACTTGATTGAAAACATACAGCAAGTACAATAGTGGCAGAGCTAGATACATGTCAGGATAAAATAATGGGTTCAGTGAAAGAAAGGCTTATAGTTTGGTAACACGAGCCGTAGCATGGCATTAAGGAGTATTTTGACATTTCAGCTGCACAAATGCATTTGGAGGCAATTATAGCTCATATGAAATTTCAAATCAGGGGTTATTTGCTTTAGATTATCAGTGTTTATCCACTTCAGGGCTCATTATTTGATCTGAGAAATTTCTACACAAAATTGGTTTACAATGAAAATGCATAATTCTGTAAATATTATTTAAGAAAAATAGTAAATTGGCGCTGGTTTCACGATTCAATTCGATTACGATTATCATGTCAACAATTCGATTAAATTCGATATCGCGATGCATCACGATTATATCAAATTTATTTTGTGCATTTTTATTACATTATATAAGCAGGCTACTTTAATTACATTAAATCATTAATATATTAATGAATTATTGTTAAGAATTAAAACTTTCAGCATCTGAGAGTGCTTTAAGTATTCAAAGTATTCAAAAGTTCAGTCGATCATAGTTATGGGTTTTTCTTTTTTTCTGTCGTTTGATATTCAAAAGTTCAGTCGATCATAGTTATGGGTTTTTCTTTTTTTCTGTCGTTTGATCATTACTGATGAGATCTTGAGATATTTTGATCAAAATTGCGACTATGATTATGTGAAAAAAGATAACACAATTATGCATTATGCAGCATAACATGCATGCACACAGATTTCAGACAGTTATGTTGAGGTCACTCTGCATGATTTTAGCCATGATTTTTCACTCGTCGACAGTTTTGAGAAAGTCCTTGACAAATGTCTGAAAACACACTTGTTCAAGCGAGTGGCAATCACACAGGAGTGTAGGTGTGCTTTTGTAAAATAATGAAAGCAAACAGGATGCGCTTTCTGCCGTCTCGGTCTCGGTGAACTTGCTAAACTTGGAAACTCTGTTTAAACTTGCCTTGCAGACATGACAAATATATCTATAGTATAGAGAGTGAAATGTCTACTTTCAAATGAACCAATTCAAATGGAAAACAAATATTCTCAGATTATGCAATTTGTGTGAAACATGAATACAGGTAGTGCAGAGTCGGTGTCGCTGACTTCATCTCTTATGCTGAAAACAAAGAAAGCACTAGTTTATCAATGAATTATTAAATCGTTAATGCAGTAGCAATATTTTTGGACTGTGACATATATAATAAATAAATATTCAAGCACTCAAAAGCAAAATATAATGAACTACACTTTATATCAAAAAACATATGTAAGCAGTTAATGTGACTCACTAAAATATAATGATTTAAATGGTTTATTAATAAACCCAGACAGGGTTGTTGGTGCTTCTTCCTATGGAGGAGCTGTGTAATGTGTGACTCCCTAAAAAAAAAAAAAAAAAAAAAAAAAAAAAAAAAAATCATTAAAATCCAAATCTGGTTTTAAGAATAGGCTCAGTCTTGTCAATATTTTTGTTGACCTGTTGATCTATGCACTTCTCTGTTCAGACTAGTAATGATCTCAAACCTTCTGCCAATTACCCAAAAGTGCTTCATCAAACACACACACACCCGTCACTCTCAGCTCTCATTACCGAGTCATTTATTTGGACAGCTCTTAAGTGTCCCTGCCTGACGCCAGCAGATGTTTATCACTAAATACAATTAGAACGCTTCTATAAGCCAGACATATGTAAATAAGCATGCTCTATGATGACCAGTTCAGTTGCTTAATGTATCTAAAGACTTAAAGCTCGTCAACTTTTCAGTCTCTCCCAACTTAACATGGAGACATGGCTGTTTCACAATTTAAAATTCTCAAAAACTATAAGGAAAAAACACTGCGGCACTGTGAGACTCTCATCCCGTCAGCTGACTCCACCAATGGTGCGAGTTTCTGTTTGTTCAGTCAATGTTGCTGACGGTACATATTTAGAAAGCTGCTATGAAATTTCTTCTTGGATTTCTTGCGTGTATTTTTGAATGGCCTTGAATGGAAGTCTTCTGAAACAATAAAATAGTTTTCAGACTTATATTTTTCAACACCTTATTATTTACCATTACTCTTCATATGTACCAATTTTATAATACTGTTATACATTACAGGGATAATTTACCCCCAAATTAAAAATCTGTTGTCATTTACTCCCCTTAAGTTGTTACAAACTCTAATGAGTTGCTGGTCTCCATTGACATTCATTGTATAAATAAAAAAACTATATAAGCCAATTCCAGCATTCCTCGACACATCTTCTTTTGTGTTCAGCAGAAGAAAGAAATTCATACAGGTTCAGAACTACTTGAGAGTGAGTAAATAATGACAGGATTTTCAATTTTGGGTGAACTATCCCTTTAAACCGTCCTTTATTGGACAGTGACTGCTGCCATTCATTTGTATAGAAAAGAACCGTGTGATCATTCTTCATGCAAACCCATTGTCATGTGACTCATTTGATATCACATGCCTGTAATTAATTGTGGTTTCTAATGTTCCTTTATGTTCTGACTGCAAACAACATTTAACATCTTTCTTTTTCTGTTCGGCAAAGTTATTAGCATTACAACAAGCCTGTGGCCCCGGGACATGCGTCAGGAGTTGGGTGCAGGGCAGAGAGAGAGAGAGAGAGAGAGAGGCAGTCTGGACTCAAGTCTGCAGCTGGGTGCTGGTTTTGTTGTGTGTGCAGCTGGCTCTGGAAATGTGTCCAGATTTCTGCATGTATAAAGCATGGCCTGATCTCAACTTGCACAATACTAGCCACACAGAGCATGCCAGCGGACACACATGACTGTATTCTCTCAGACTCTTCTGATGCTTCTGTGCAAACTTCTGGTTGCAGCACATTTTAAAATGACAAAGACTGCTTAAACAAGACTCTATTTACATTCATGTGGATGCAAAGTATGAATTAACATCCTGGACACGACCACATTCAGAGATAAAAAAAGACCACCCGGAACAACAACAATCAAATATTTCAATGGATTTAAATAAGGCAATTGATTTATAGTACAGTTCAACACCAAATCTACCAAAGTAGAAAATTCAGGAGAAAATATGTTAATTTGTCATAAAAAAAGCAAAGAATAAACCCACTTTATATGCTCATAACTACTAAGTTATAAAATTAAGATTTGATATAATGTAGGGTGAATTCAGGTCAATTAGGACATTGTTGCTCTTCAAAATTCTTGCATTTGATTGGGACGCAGTTAGATTTATTGCAGTTAACAGTGTAAATATGTGTGTAACTACATCCAGGTACTGTACTTTAACTGTACGTTCAATGTAATAAGTACACAAGTTTGTTGAACTGAATTTTTTATATACTATTTTAAGGTGTCCCTGTTACAGTGTAATTTTACATTTAAGAACTAATTGCTGTTAATTACCTACATGTACTTACTGTATGGTTAGGATTAGGGTTACTTGCCTGTAATTAGGCATAAATTATTGTTATTATAACTGTAAGTACACAAAATGTGTAAGAAGGACACCTAAAAATAAAGTGTAACCAAATATAACTTCTTCTGATTTTTGGGGGAAATATGCCCCTAAATTGTTTCAGACATTGTGAGATTCACCATTAATATTCTGGATCCACTACAGACTCATTAGTGAAGTGCATCTGACAGATGACATCTTAATACCACGGTAAAGTACCCTGACAAACGGGGATGATACTGCATGCGCACCAGCCACTGGCTCACACATGTGCGAGCCTCACAATCGCAAACTCTTTCCCAAAATGTTTGTCAAGGGCTTTCTTACTGGGGTTAATAAGCAAATAAAGAGGTCTTTATGAGCGGCGGCGGCGCTGGGCGAGATGAATGCGTGTCAGGCTGAATGCAGCGCAGCTGGGATCGGTGACAGCGGGTACCAGGGCACACATCCACGGCAGAAAGGCCATCTTTGTTCGGCACAGGTGCTCGCTGCATCCGCTGGCTCGCACATCCCGTATGTGATTGTGCGGCCTGATGCATTATGCATGCAGCGTACATTTAAAATCATGAGCTTCCTGTCAAAAGCTGGAGGGAGAGAGCGGGAACGCCAGTGGCCTCTGACTGAGACGCTTCAAAAGAGCTCCAAACAAGCCATTGTCACAGCATTTAAATACCGCACAACACATCTCTGCCCCATATTGCCAACGGTTCGGTTTCAGTCCTCCGCAGTTGACATTAACAGTGACCTGCGTCTGAATGAGCCTCTCTCTCAACACTGTAGATGTCTATCATAGCTCTACGCCCAACAAAGGTGCTCTGAAATGTGGTTTTGTTAAGCTTTTGCGATTCTTCTTAGTTAGGAATTGATACTTCCTTAAAGATATGTGTGAATGGTGCAGCGAGGACGGCCCTCTGCTCCCATGAGAAGATGCCTTGGCTTGGTAATTACGGAGGGATTACAATAAGCCTCATGTGTGAGCGTAACCTCCCCGAGCCTTTGTGCTCTAACATGGGATGAACTCAATACAATTAAGCCATTTTGTTTCACACTATGAGTCCTCATTAGCATTATCTCCACTAGCGGAGCCTGTCTCTAAGTTCTCAGCACTCTCCGAGCTGCCGTGGGTTTCACGCCGCCTCTGGGAGTCTTTGACCAGACGCTCTGGAGTCACCAGCCTTAATCATTTTCTGTTCTTGACTGAATTTTTCAGCAGTGACGAAAAAATCTGAAGAACATCCGTCACTTTGACAGATTACACTGAGAGTGATCTATTGTAATTTATAACTGTAATTCCCACCTCTGTCCAGCTGGTGGTGAGTGCGCTCCAGTGTGGTCGCAGAGCGTGGGATCATCAGCCTCAGAAACAAAAATAAAACTGACACTAGTCTTTTGCTATGCCTTTGTTTACACACAGGTGAGTATCTACTAGTATAGCAAAAGAGATGACCCCATAACGACACCCTAGCAACCTCCCTGGGTACCCTAGGAACCGCATAGCAACACCCTAGCAACCACCCTGGGTACCCTAGCAATGGCAACCACCACAAGTGCCCCAGAAACCGCATAGCAACACCAAAGCAACCACCCAAATGTTTTTTTTATTTTAAGGTGTCCTTGTTACACATTTCATTTGCTTACTATTTTAATAACAATAATTTTAATAACAATAAATTACGCATAATTACATGCAAGCAACCCTAAGCCAAATCCTAATCATAACCCTTAATTAATATTACTCAGTACTAAAATGTATAATTACACTGTAATAAGGACACCTTCAAATAAAGTGTAACCAAATATATATATATATATATATAGATATATATATATATATATTTTTTTTTTTTTTTTTTTTTTTCTCCGGATTTTTATTTCTACTGCGATCTATCACGCCACATTAAAGAGCACCAAAACAGCATTTACAGCTTGAATTTCCTTATAAAATGGATATGAATTTAAAATCTGAGACTCAAGAAGCTTAGTCTATTGCGATTTATTGGATGGGAGGTGCAATATATATACTGTTCATAACTAGACTGACGTAAATGAGTCAATGCTAAGTCAGTATGTAGGACAAAAATAAAGTCTTTGGATACGATAGTATAAGTGTTATCTTTTGTTTAGATGTAAATTACTCACTAAAGGCTAAACTGACAATAATATAAGCCACCCGGAGACTGTAGACGGCTGCGATTCATTGCATTGCATTAATAATATAAAGACTGGTAATACAAAATATTTTAGTTTTATTAGTATTTTCATGCCGTTACAATCGAAACAAGTGTGAAAGCAACACCTAGTTAACGTATAGTTGCATAGTTACTTAAAGTCACTAGAATGTCTAAAGTGGACTCGAAGTAAAGCGTTAGCAAACAATTTTATCTAGTTTTCACAGTGTCCAGACCTGCCCACACACTGTATACTTCAATTCCTATTATGTGAGAGCTTTCTACACAGCGGGAATTGGTTCTTGATAGAAACTCTAACTTCTGGACCTTCTAGATCCCTTTACAGAGACTCACTCAGCCTGGCCAGTGGTGCAGCGGAAATCTGTCTGGAAGACTGGAGAGGACTGTGGACCTCAGCTTCGCTGCTTAATGGACACCTTGTTGTTGATCCAGTATCCACATTGGCCGGCTTTAAGCCAAGATGCTCTGAGGACCTCATGCATAAGTGGGAAACAAGCCTATTCAGACACTTCAGTGCCAGACTCGAAGTGCTACAATCTCCTCATGCAAGGCAATATCTGTTTGACCTGGACTCTGACAACTGTCTAGAAAAAGATAATGCTGAATATCGTAAGAATTTAAAAAGATTTCTCAGAGTGCACATGCATCAGCGTCATGTGACCTGCAGTGTCAGTGTGTGGGTTATTGATGATGAGGTCAGCAGGGTGTCTTGTCCGTGAGAGGATCTGCAGCCTGAGGGAGAGTCTGACTGACTATCTGCAGCAGCAGGAGGACGGTAAGAACATTAACCATTAAACAGATCGCTTTGAACACCGTCTGGAGACCCAGGGATCAGCCGGAGCTCAGCACCATGAGGCCTCAAAATGATCTTCTACTGATTGAGCCCCGCAGGTTTCCTCCGGAGGCATTTTGAGCTGCTGGGGAGAGAAACGCTGTAAGCAAAGCTGTATGAGTGCATTTGGACTTAGTTCAAGAAGTACTCTGGTACTGCTTTGATTTAAAAAATAATAATAATAATAATAATTGTACAAAATAATAAAAATTGAGATTTTGTTTACAGTCTGTCTAGCTCATAAAGCTTTGCCATTTCAAAAGTACCAGCATTTTTAGGCTGCAAATATTTGACTTATGAAAACATTGCCAGGTAACATTTCACCGCTAAATAAAAAGAAAACAAAAAAGGAAGAAAGAAAAAATGTGTTTAAAGAAAGTTAAGCCCGTTGTTAATTTGTAAAAATATAATTATATTATTTTTTAGAACTGGGAACACATATTCAGTTTTCCCTGAACAAACTCCTAATTTGCTGCTTATTAATAGTAAGGTATTTATTAAGTTTAGGTATGGGGTAGGATTAAGGGATCATGCAGAATAAAGCATTAATATGTGGTTTATAGGTACTAATAAACAGCCAATATGCTAGTAATATACTTGCTAATAAGCAACTAGTTAATACTGGGAATTGGTCCTTAAAATAAAGTGTTACCGAAACTTATATTATGTTTTGTCACAATAGCCTTAGAAAACTGTGAGTTGTGCACAGAATATATATCAAGAGACTCAGATTAATGGAAAATAATAATAATAATAAATGTCATTCAGATGTCTGTTTTTCTAGAAAGACAAATCTTTACTTGAAACCCTTCTTTTTCCAAGTTTTTTTCGTTGTTGTTGTTGTTGTTGTTGTTGCTGGATTCACCCTGTGATCACAACACTGCCTATCAAGTCTTGCAGCCTAAAAATTAAATAAATTAAGTTAGCAGTAAATTTTTGTGCTTTAGTGCCATTCGCAATAAAGATGTACACACTGGCAATGTTTTTGAATCGCCACCCAAAGTGGCAAAAGGGCATATTAACACTGATTGGGTTGTGATACAAACCTTGACGTTAATTTGGTCGAACTCGACAACTCATCACTATGAAGTGGCACTGGTGCGGAATGACATCAGCGGCTAATAAAACACGACGGGGGAAAGTTAAGCCACCAAACGGCCAGCGGGTCTGAAGTCAGTGGAACTAATCAGCCAGACCTTTGGCTCTCGTGATGCTCCTGCTAATGAAACTGAACTGGATGAGAGCCGCTGGGTGCTGCTTTATGGGTCTGAGAGGATTAGAGCTGTAACACCACCTACTGGGCTCGGCCCGGCCGCCTTATTAAAGCCCCATCCTAGAGGCTCCAGCATCTGTGGGCCCGTCCCTGCGGCCCCTGTGGGCATGTGGAGCACTCAGATGACCCTGGGGCTCAGAAGAAGGATGGATACTCCAAGCAAAGGCCGCGACCTTTCCCTCTACGCCATGCTGTTTCAAGAGGTAACCACTAACCGGTCTGACCCCCCAAACCGGACGGCCAGGGGACAGTAAGAGGACCGGCCAACCACCTGATAACATTCTCCCGGCCAAGACAGGAAACAAGAGGGGGGCATTTAGTGAGATCCACACCAGGATAAAAGATTTATCTGGCTAACTGTGGAAATGCCCCGAGCCGCTGGTTCTCTTGAGGGTTAATACTTCGTGATCAATCAAGAGGGTCTGGCAGGTACAGGACAACTGGCCCTATCTGGGCCATTCAGGGAAAGATTTGATCAGGAAGCCTTCACGCTTGCCATGAGCTCTCTGCCGAAAAAAGACTGACGACCCAGCAAGACTACTGGAATCATTTTCTTCAAACTGGTTTGACGTTAAAGCTTCCTGACGTCATTTACTTACTCGCATTGTGCCAAATTGTGTGCTTTTCTTTTTTGCAAAAGTAGACATTGGAGAGGAATTTAAGACATAGGAATGACCTCTGACTGCAGTCTGTTTGACTTGTGTGCTATATTCAAAGTAGTTTAACAAATCTGAATGCACAGCAAGTCATTACTCACTGCCATCAATCCTTGCTTCAAAGCAGGGTGTTCCTTGCGTAGTAAGAAAAAGTTATGCTGCATACGAACAGTGTCTAAAGGTTTTTCATAAAAAACTCTTTATTCCTAGAAACAATACTAACTTATCTCCTCAGTATGCGATGTCATAGCAAGTATTCTACTGCAACACAACCATTGCATTTGAAGTCTAAAGAGCAAGATGATCCATCAGTCAGGTAAAAATGTTTCTCTAGAGACATTGAGAAATTGCAAGCAGAAGTAGAGAAGCCTGCAGGTTTATGCTTCAAAGACTGCGATGTGCATTTTGTTAGAACATTCTGAATAAACACAAATAGGAGATATACTACACTATTATAAACCCATACAACATTATTGGATGGTATGAGCTAGACATGCCTCAGGTGCGTATTTCTAATGCCATTATGACACAGTCTCCCTCTTAGAATAACTTTACTGTGGCCCCAGTGCTTTAACTGCACTCCCATAATGCATGCTCAGACAGGAAGCTCAGGTAGTGAGAGGTTTGCAGCAGTCCAGCCCTCTGCATGGGTGATCCGTGTGTTTCTGCTCTCTCAAACCCTCGCTCACACTGCAGCCTCTGCACACTGTGCAAATCCCACTTTGGACATTTGACCCCTCATTTCTCCATGTTTTTTCTTAACGGCTCATGCCTTTCCTTTAGCGCTGCTAAAGAGCTCAAACCAGTGGAAAGCATAATATTTTCTCAAGGCTCCTGGACGCCAGGTCGCATAAAAGGTTCCACAGCTTTTTACATCAGACATTCACTGGCAGGACCACAAATTTTGTTTGTGTTTGCCATAAATGTGCCCGGAGCTGTGGGGTGCAAAAAAAATCTAAATACTGAGAAAATCTCCTTTAAAGTTGTCCAAATGAAGTTCTTAGCAATGCATATTACTAATCAAAAATTAAGTTTTTATATCTCTACGGTAGGAGATTTACAAAATATCTTCATGGAACATGATCTTTACTTAATATCCTAATGATTTTTGGCATAAAAGAAAAATTGATAATTTGGACCCATACAATGTATTTTTGGCTATTGCTATAAATATACCTGTGTGACTTCTGACTGCTTTTGTGCTCCAGGGTCACATATGTGGTGGGCACACCTGTAGTGTTGAGAGTGTCAGTGTCACAGGTGCTTTGACCCTGCTGTCATAATAACAAAGGGTCGATATGTGAAGTCTTTGAGGAGCATTTAAGCCTCATGGAGCTGAAGAGCTGAACAGAGGCCTGTTGTTTACTGATGCAGAGATCTGCTGAGCAGCTGTGAGAGCAGCGCTGCTGATTACAGGTTAATTACAGCTCAATCAGCGCACGCTTCAGCAGCCACACAGACAGAGCCAGCACCAATTCAGTGCTAATAATCTCCGTGAAAACATGCATTCTAACCTGCAAACTGATTTTAGTCATTAAATATATCATTTTTATGTACATGCAATGCATTTCAGTCATTTTATAGATTGTTATCACAGGACTATTAAGTGAACTGCAAAACAAACAAACAAAACTAGAACGCTGCTACTGCAGCGCCTCAAACCCATTAACACTCGTAAGGCAATATACTGGGAAAAATGCTTATTAAAGTTTTTTATACGTTTCTGCCAAACTTTCCCATAGTTTTCATTAAGGTAAAGCATGTAAAGTGCCTCTCAGAGCAGCTGTAACATTATTTATCAGAGCGGGAATGTGTTTTGGTCAAGAATTCAATTTAGGTAGCTGTACTTTATTGATAAATGGCGTCTGCAGAGCAAACATGTTATTCTGTCACACTGATCGTGCTGGAAGGTCAAATCAGCCGCTGCATCCTGGTTAATGACACTCAATGAAACTGCTGCTTGTGTGATTGCAGTCAGATCTCTTTCACACACACATGTGTTATGTATAATAGCAGCACAGAGACACCTGATCTTCGTGGTACCTCAGCGATACATGTGGGAACACAGAGATTACTGCATCATTAACCAGGCTCTCCCTCTTATACCTTCATTATAATTAGCACTGTTTGCTAAGTCAAGCTTCATTATTACCATTGAATTACCACTGAATTGATTTGAATAAACTCCTAACCCCAGGTGTTAAACCTCCACAGTGCTTGTACCACACACACAAGATGTTCTGTCACTTCTCTCAATAATAAGACGTGAGATTTTTAACTGGTAGAAAAAATGAATGGAAAATGCCCATACTATACATTAAAAGAGGGAACTGGACACTTGACCAGCTAGTAAAGCACTAGCAGCAACTAAACTGCAGGAGAATAACTACCCAGCTAACATTTCCATTAGTTTATCAAAACATTTTTCTTCTGAATGTTTAAAACGTCCAGTTTTCTTAATGTATTAACAATGTTTCTACTTAGTTTTGTGAACATTAGAGAAACATTCCATTCTGTCAATTTTTAAAAGTTATAAGAATGTTACTTTGGAATGTTCTCTCAAAATTTAAAACACCCATTTTTTTTAAATTAAAAAAAAAAATGCCAAGGTTCCATTTTATCAGTTTGAAACTGTTATGCAAATGGTATTTCTGAATGTTTTAACATTAAGAACATTTCTTAGCTATGCGCAGTTAGAGGAACATTCCGTTCTATCACTTTGAAGTGTTAAGAGAATGTTCTATTGTTAATACTGAATGTTACTGAATGTTATTGAACATCCCGTTAGCTGGGCCGTTAGCTCAGAAAAACTTAGCAGCTGCACAATGACACCCAACCACATGCAAAACCCTCCTATCACAACAATACATCACAAAACATTGAGTTTATGTCGATTTTTTTAAATAAAAAGCAGTTCAACAACAGCAAAGTGCAAACTTTGTGAAGTAATTTCATTTAGTGTTCATTTTGTCCGCTATTTTCAATTTAGTCTTACGGTGTATTCACACCAAACACAAATTTAATTATTCGCGTGAGCAGATTGCATACAAAGTCAATACAAAGACGCAAATGGAGGTGAATTAGCGCCAGGCGATGCGAATGACTCGAAATACGCGACACATTTGCCATGAACCCATATATTGGTCTCAATCGCATCTTCTGCACAAGTTAAAAAATTTAATTGCATTTAATTGTTATTCGGGAAATTTCATCAGGAGTTTCTCTTGCACCAATAAGCACAAATCAATAGAATATTGACTCAAAAACAGGGTTTATTCTTCATCAAGTGTACAGATTTATAACAAGATATCAATTGGAGTCTAAATAAACACCAAATACTTTAGATATACACTCACCCGGTCTACAATATGAAAACTGGCGTAACAAAAACCTACTCTCAAATATTATATAAGTATTTTCAATAATTCCAAAGCCAGGCAAAGTACATATCCTTTTAACAGAAGCGCTCTGATTGGGGGATTTGAGCTCTTGACATCAGTCTTGTACACCAGTCTGAAACCTTTTGGCTTCACTTCTTTCAACAAAGTTTTTGGTATACGTTTTGTTGTTTTAACTACATTTTTGTATTTTTTCCATCAACAATATTGCATGTTGATATAGTCTCAGTTATCGTTTAATGACCTTATTTTCGGCTCATAATCATCTCGTATTAGTCAGGGGAAAAAAACTTTGTGGACGAACATTTTTCATCATAGTTATCGTTAATGAAATTAACTAATAATTTGGTAACACTTTATTTTAGGGTCTCTTAACTAATTGCTTATTAGCATGCATACTACTAGAACATTAGCCATTTATTAGTAGTATTTAAGCACATATTAATGCCTTATTCTACAGCTCTAATCCTACCCAATACCTAACCTTAACAACTACCTTACTATCTATTAACAAGCAGCAAATTAGGAGTTTATTGAGGCAAGAGTCGTAGTTAATAGTGAATAAGTGTTCCCTTTTCTAAAGTGTTACCAATAATTTTATTAAACTGTTTAACAGCCCGAGCGTAATAATCATGATCAGTCACGTAAACCGAGACGTGACCTCCAGTTTCCAGCTAGAGATCTAAAGGAGACGCTATCGGCTCTCCCGAATCGAATGGAGGGCATTGTTCATGTCACAATGAGATCATGAAACACAATCTCCTCAAGAACTCATGTGATAATCACATGACAGCACTACAGGCCTACAATTAGCTGCCCTGACAGCGCACTGTCATCTGGCCAGCGGCGTGACCTCTGACCCCGTCTGTAATAAAGCCGTAATGATGGACACGTGTCTGTCAGTGGGGGTTTATGAGGAGCACCTCTCATTTGAGACGCTCCCACCTTTACACAGGTGCTCTGTTGAAGGAATAAAAAAAGAAGAGATGGCCGAGTTAGAACAGAAGAAAGCTAGATTTCTGCACCACATACAGACCAATTTGGAGTAGACAAAACACTGGTAACAAGTGGAGGGAAAAGGGAAAATCCATGGATTACAATGAAAAAAAAAATGTCTTGTTGTGCCTTTGAATGAATGCAAATCATTGTTATAGAATATTGTTGTCATTGTCCGTTCAAATGGACAGACTATGGATAAAACCTGCTATGATAACCCTACTTTGAAAGCATACATTTTTGTTCATGACATAATATGTATTTACATATGCAGACATATTGTATTAGTCCTACAGTAACAGCATGAAATACTATTTAAACCTACTATGTATTAATACCATTTAAACATTTTACATAACATTTACCTACTTTATCTCACAATCTTGACTTTTTCTCTCACAGATGCCGGTTTATATCTCCTAGTTTCCACTTGATAACTCGATTTAACTCAACAATAGCAAGAATTGTGGGATTATAAATGCATGGTTCTGAGCAGAGAAGAAAAGTTTTTTTTTTTTTTTTATCAGAATTCTGAGATTTAATCTTGGAATTCTGAGAAAATGTTAGAATGCTGGAAATATGAACTCAAAATTAATTTTTTTTTAATTGGTTTATTTCATGGACTAAATAGACCACAACTATAAAACTGTCATTTTCTGCCACCAGAAAAAAAAAGTCACTGTTTGCAAACACCAAAATTATTATATTGTTCTATTAACTTAGCAAAATGTTACTCTATTGCAACCAGTATTGGGGAAAGTTACTTTTAAACATAATGCATAACAGTATTGCGTTACTCCATGAAAAAGTAACTAATTGTGTTACCTAGTTACTTTTCATAAAAAGTAATGATATACGTTACTTTTTGTTGGGCTTTTTTTTTGTTGTCTAATAACACACACACACACACATACACACACACACACACAAAATATTTGTTAGTTGTAAAGACACCAAAAGGGAAATGAAGGAAATGCCTAAATGACAAAACAAAGCAACTTGCATTATTCACTTGAAAAGGTATCAGATATTTCATTGCAATTATGTAATAAAGTCATGTTACTTTACTAGTTACTTGGAAAAGTAATCTGATTTTGAGCTACCCCAACGCTGATTGCAACTGTGCATTTTAGGCAAGTTTCCAAGCACTTCACTTGAGTCATGTGGAGCTGCTGCTCATTCAGAGCATGTTGAATCAGTCACTGAGGAAATGTATTGTGCGTTACAATGCTGCCGTAGAAAGTAGCTAATGTAACCCTTGTACTACAGACAGGAATCTCACTTTCCCGCCTGATGTGTCACACAGATTCCTGCTGTGTTTGTCTGAGATCACTGAACTAATCCCTTCCACACCCTTCTGTCATCACTGTGTCATGACGCTCTCATCTGCAACGGACAGGCCCTAATCTCAGACAGACTCAGGACCTGCACTCATCTGAAGAAGAGCCGGCTAATACAGTAGTGTGTCAAATCACTGGTTTTCACAGGACAGAAGCCAAACGGGTGGACGTCAAGTACAGTACACAAAAATCCACAAAAACTGGAAGTGGGCTTACATGTGGCATACATGTATACTATAATTTTTTGAATTTGTAATCTAAAAATAATACATTTTGTTGGTTTGTGACAAAACATGAGTGTTTCGATAAGAGATTAAGAGTGAAGCACCAGTTAAACAGTAAAGCTAAAAACTGAAACGGGAGAACATGAAATGTCAAGGATTGTTCCCCTAGTGTAATGGATGTGCAAGTTTGGTGATTATGACAAAATGTCTTCAATTTAGCTAAGATTACATTTTCTAAAACAGTCCTGAAAAAAAAAAAGACAGAACTAATAAAACTTGTTGCAAGAACTGCCCAAAGTCTCCTTAACTGAGAAAGAGCAAGGGCTTTGAGAGCATCAGAACAGCTGCTGAACTGAATGGATCAAGCAGTAACGCTCCAGATCTCTGGGACAAAACAGTGTGTCGGTTCTGTGATGGATCAGTCTCTGACTGCTTTGTCTTACCCCGAGCCCTCGGGCACTTCCTATAATCAAAGTCCATGGCCACCCAGAGTTAATGACCCAAACGCAGAGCCGCTGAGCTAAATCAGTACTGCGGGACTCAAGGCAAACACAGAGGTGATCAGCGCTGCTGTTTGCTGAAGCACCAGAGAGGCAGGGACAAGTGAGACAGGACTGGAGAGAGAAGCAGAGGGACGGGCCGTTCTCACGAGATCAGCTGCGATGAGAAATCCCCAGCTGGACACACAGAAGGGAGGGACACAAACACAGACATACAGTACACCGCTGCAGTCCACACACATAACATAACATACAAATGAAAGGTGCTTCCAGAAGATCATTACAAACTAAAGGATTACAGCTTCACGATATCCAACACAAAATAGTACAACTAATGTATGCTTACGACCCTAAAAATTGAATTCAGGCAGCCGATATGCTCAATTTTAAACCACACATCTGTTGAATTTAGTACATAATTTGCATGTTTACCATGCATTTTTTACATCTCTGGAAGCCTGTTTCCGCCACTGAATAAGAAATAAAAAATGTAATTGCAACTTTTTATCTCACAATTCTGACTTTTTCCTCATAATTGCGTGTTTCAAAGCAATTATGAGAAATATTCAGAATTGCAAGATAATCTTGCAATTGCAAGAAAAAAAAAATAGTCAGAAGTGCGAGTTTTTCCTCACAATTGTGACATTATATCTTGCAATTGTGAGTTTATATCTCATAATTCTGAAAAAAAAAAAAAAAAAAAAATTTGTGAGATAAGTCAAAATAGCCTTTTTTTTATTCAGTGGCAGAAACCGGCTTCCATAAACATCTGTATGTAATTATACTGCAAAAAATAAAAAATAAAGTTTTCTAAAACGTTTCTAAACATTCTTGAATCTAGATTTTTAGAATCTAGAATCTTCTGCATTTACTTGAAGCAAAAAATGATAAACAAGATCATTTTTCTTGCCCCATTGGCAGATATTTATTCTAATTTTAACAAAAGACACGGAATTTTGTTACATTTTTTCAGAAAACAGGACTAAATATCTTAAGGCATTTTGCTTCAAGTAAATGCATCAAGATTCAAGAATGTACTGGAAAACAAGACAAAAATCCTAAGTAAGAAGATCATTTCTTGCAGTATGAGATCCTTCACACAAGCACTTTTGCTGCACACCCAGGTTCATTTGACATCAGACTTTGGTTCGTTTGGATGATGTGAAAGCTTTTTTTCAAACTTGAGTGTGCACCCATGAACCGTGTCCAAGTGGTCTTGGGTGCAGTTCATGTGAATCCAGTCACACTAAATTGTAGAAGTGAACCACTACTAATAATGCCTTTAGCAGAAATTGACTCCCATGTTCTTTAGAATATTTACAGCAGAGCGATGCAAGTGCTGTTCTACTAAGGTTTAAAGACCACAGTATAGGAACGGGTCTTCTCCAGCATTGCTGGTACCTAGTAATGGGTAAACAGCTGTCCCACTGATGACAAAAATGTAGTTTTCAGTTTGTAATGAAGAAAATATAATGTGAACACATCCAGGAGCAATCAAACTTGGGTTTAGACCAAGCATTCAAACCAAGTGTGAAAGCAGCCTTAATGCGATAACTAATAAGTGGGTGGCACTGTTGCCTCACAGCAGAAAGGCCCCTGGTTTGAGTCCCGATGCTCTGGTTCTGGACAGGTGAATTAGGGATGCGGGACAGGGGCCCCTACATAGGACAAGCAGTTTGGAGAATGGATGGATGGAATGAGATGATGGAAGACATTTGGATAAATAAGTATATTTGCCTTGCTGTCCATCACAGAGACATGCTTTGAAGTTGAACCTACCTGGCTACTTAAAAATACTTCCGAATAAAATAGTTATAAAGATAGAGATGGGATGCTGAAGGAAGCTGTGAAGCTCCAAAACCTCCCGGAACCTAGACTCACTACAACATCTCATTGGAGACGAATCATGTTAGTTCCACCGTTGGAAATAACCACTTCTGTTGAAGATCTCTGACTGGAAACGAGTGACTTCTGGACTGTACTCTCCGTGTGAACAGCCGCTGAGGTAACACGACTCTGCCATGAGAACGATGAGACCGGCTGCTCGAGAGCTTCAGGTTGCAGTTGATCCAGGTATTAAAGGGATTGTAGCAAAGAAACAAGGTGAACTTTGAAAGGGCCCTTGTCTTTAATCTTTGAGAAAATGTCCTGGCGAATTCTCCCACATGGTTCGGCCTCTCCAGTGACATTGGTTCAGAGTTATAAGCTATAAAATAATTTCTGCCTCAAGAATCTTTCCAAAAGCACTGCATTGTCTGTACTGAGCATTACAGATGGGCCGCGCCACAACCATTTACCAAAATAAACATGGCAGTGAGCAAATTTGTCCCTGGTAACCTTTGGCAATGGCTCTGATGTTGGTAAGCACTCATTGTTACACAGCTGGAAGCAAGTCAAGTTCTTCAGTCCGTGTGGCTGTGATTGGAAGCAACCCGCTGTAACCCAACTCAGGGGCCAATTAAAGATAATTTAAGACTTTTCAACAGATTTCTGGAAATTACAGCCAAGGTCTTGTTGCCATCACCTCGACACGTCTGACAGGGAGAGAGCGAGGGATATTTTGACAGGTTTGGCCAAAAACACACAGGACAGTTGAGAGTTATGATCGGCTGACGCTGATTGGGGCCGAGGCTTGGGGTCAGGCCGGGTCTAGTTTTTCTAACTCTGGATTAACAGAAGAACGTTTGGCAAAACAGCAGCTCTATCAGTCCCCAATTACCCCTACATAAACACGTAGAGGAACCTTCAGCATGGACACGCATAAGATACTGTTGACTAGGTGGTCACACGTCTCTCGTTAGAAAATCACGCGGCGCTGCGGAGCCAGGAAAATCAGCTTTGACACACGGTCCACAAATACTGCAAACGTATTGAGGGCTGGTGTTCACATGTTTGTGTAGGCTCATCTCAAGGCTCTCCAGGGTGTGTGAGAAAGAAGTGGCTCGTAAAATCTGCTTTTTAAAATCATAAACATGATCACTTATAAAACAGCACACCTCACCTCAAAAAGCTGCAGGATTTGAGGAATCATTCATGTCCATAGCATGGTATAAAGTATAATTCAAAACTCGAACCCCCTAAACATACACTGCAGTTGAAAAGTTTGATGCTTTTAAAGTTAAAATCAAATCAAATTCAGTTGAAATTACTGCTTTTTTTTTTTTGAAAGAAATTAATACTTTTATTCAGCAATGATGTGTTAAGTTGATAAAAAAAAATAATAGTAAAAACTTATATTGTTACAAAAGATTTCTATTTTGCATAAATGCTGTTCTTTTGAATTTAAATCTTCAAAGAATCCTAAAAAAAAAAAAAAATACAAAAATATCAGGGTCCCAAAAAAAATATTTCAACACTGATAATAATCAGCATATTAGACTGATTTCTGAAGATCATGTGACACTGAAGACTGGAGTAATGATGCTGAAAATACAGCTTTGCAATAAATTTCATTTTAACAGATTCACATAGAAAACAGTTACTTTTTAATTGTAATAATATTTCACAATATTACAGTTTTCTTTACTGTATTTTGATCAAATAAATTCAGCATTGTTGATCATTAGGATACTGATCCCAAACTTTTGAATGGCTGTGCAAGTTTAGAAATTTGTTCATAGTATAAGAAAGAATATGTAATGCTTATTACTGCAAATAATGATGAGATGTTCTATAAAAGACCCACACACCTCATAAAAGATGGGTTCATGATAGGCTTTCTGAGATCTGGACAGTGTGTGTGGTCTCCCCCAAGCTCTGGTCAGCACTGAATGCCCAGATGCGGGGTTATTACCCGAGCTGGAATAAATGGGCTACGGCCAGCTTTCTCTCATGTGAACGCTGTTTAGCAGCCCGCCTGTCAGAGGAGCCATCCGTCTGCACATGGCAGAAAACACACACACTGAGCGAGTTAAACACAACTTCAGTTTATACTGGTGTTACAGATACTGCTCTCCGACATCCATAAGACCAGCAGCCGCTCCAGAAGAGAAGGAAGCTAACACTCCATAACTCAGCTGAAACAGCTAATTGTCTGTATCCTGAACGGACGGCAGCTGGAGGCCAGAAAGCCTTCAGATGTGTCACAGCTCTCAGTGCAGAGCTAAAATATCACTGAACAACTCAACAGTTTATACAGAAGACCACAGTCCTGTCCCTGTATTGTTTTCCATGCACATGGAAACCCATAAGCTTGGTTTTCACAGTATGAAGAACATCTACTCTTGTTGTACAAGGAAGAAAGCCGTACAATGTGATTGTGAAAACATGCTAATGGAATCCATTGTGAAATATCACTGTCCTTTGTCACTTTAATTGTGGTGTAAAGACACTTCATTGTGGAAAACACGTCATTATTTCAGTGAGTGTCTAACTGGAGGTTACTGTTTGACATCCACATACAACTTGTGTGTTTTTCCTTTACCAGATGTCAGAAAGGGGTTTATTTTGAGTTTCCGTCTGCAGGCGCTCGGCTGTAAACCAACACCACTCAGGGTGATGCTCTTCAGACACTTAAACTCCACCGCAGAGAGACAGGTCCCGTCCCATCCGTGACCGGGAGCGGCGTTTGTGAGGTGACTCAGGGCCTGGAATGGGCTTCGTCTGGATCGCTCTACAAACAGGAAACAAGATAAAGATATGTCATCATGTAAGTGTCACAACTCTGATGTTAGGATGGAGAAGCAGGCAGATGAAGACGAAGGTGATTCCAATAATATAAAGTCCTTTTAACACCAAGGAAGAGCTAACATACAGAGTAACACCAACATTAAAAGACAAACACAAAGAGCTAAAGAGGGAGACTAGATAGGACCACTAATGAGGGTCAAACAGATGCAGGTGTGTACTGATAATGAACCTAACAAGGTAATGAGTAGAAACAAAAAAGGGCAAACAGGAACCTGAAGGGAAAACGTCTCAGGTTACGAATGTAACCATGGTTCCCTGAGTAGGGAACGAGACACTGCGTCCTCTAGGGGTCGCTATGGGGAACACCTCGTCGTGACCCGTGTCTGAAGCATACAAATGAAAAAACACCAACGAGTTGGCCGGCGACAGCCTCTGACGTCACTACCGGTGCAACTATAAAACAGGCACCGGGAAACACGTCATTCACTTCTTCGTCTGAAGCTTGCGTCCGAAGCATGGCAGGGAGCTAGAGGACGCAGTGTCTCGTTCCCTACTCAGGGAACCATGGTTACATTCGTAACCTGAGACGTTCCCTTTCAAGGGAACTTCAAACTGCGTCCTCTAGGGGTCGCTATGGGGAACAGTATACCCACGCCGCCATGCTGAGGGGAGTGCAGGCCAGAATCATGGCGAACACTAAGTACCAACTCTACCATTTCAATGGGAGTTGCACCCGGGACGTTTAGACGGCTGTCTGTAACAATACCCCTTACGGCCAAAGGCCTAAGCTACATACCCAACTTAATTGTTAGGGCCTCGGCCCGGTAGTAGAGCTAAAGGCTTGGAATCAGGAAAGATTCCTTTAAAGGGACACAGCTAGGAACCTAGCATTTTATACTAAGTCTAGCCTGTCACACAGGGGCTACAGCTTGCTTCCGCAAAAGCTTGCTGAAGGAGCTGTCTCAACAGATCTCCAGTAGCAACACCCTGTTTAGATAGGTATCCGAGGATACATGGGTGGAGTGGCGCCCAAGATGAACGGGGCTTTTACCAGCTCAAGAAAGGGCACGAAGCAACCGCGCGAAGCCCTCACCATATAGGATTTTAGAAAGAACGCAGAGTACTAGCGTGCGAACTTACCACCGTGTGGATTTCAGAAAGTGTGCAAAGACTTCACGTGCACACTTACCATATCATGGATTTTCAAATACTGTTCTAAGGAAGGGCTCTCGTGGCACTCTGATAGAGCAGCTCATAGATGAAATGGTGCATCTCAAAAAAGTATTTTTTTTTGAGTCATCAACTCGATCTGTGGAAATAATGCTGGAGCGCTCTGGGAAAAACAGTGAACTCAGTCTCATATGAGAGGAGAACTCCTGAATACAGAGAAGCACGCTCATAGGCGACCCTTCTTGGAAAAGGGGAGCGCTGCTAAACTACCACGAGAATCGCCCGAATAGCCCTTCATGTTGAGGGAAGCGATGCTTGAGGTGTATAAACAAATACACACTGGCTGAATGGAGCCCAAGGAACCAAGGTCTAATCATCTCAAGAAAGGGAACGAGGCGGAGCGCGTAACCCTTACCATACAGGATTTCAGAAAGTGCGCAGAGTCTTGCGTGCACACTTACCAATACGTGGACTTTTAGAAAGTGCGCAAAGTGTTCACGTGCACACTGACCACCATGTGGCTTTCAGAAAGTACACAGAGCTTAGCGTGTGTACCTAAAGGTTCCTAAGCGTCGCAGAGGCGCTGAACCGCACGGGAGAGGCAAGCTCAAATTTTATAAACCTCTAGCGAGAGGAGCATCACCTGAGGCAGCATATACAAGAAGACTTCTGTAACTGCCACCTTCACTTCCCGCTGGATGCGACAGCACCTAAGCGGCCAGGAGACCCCTCAGGGTGACCTGGCCGGACATCCATGAAATTCCCTGCAGTGCTGTGCCAGGCCTGATGATCAAGGAGGCTCCCGCAGAAACCTGTGATCTCAGCCGCCTAATACCGGAACATGAAGCCGGATGGCTGGTGCTGACGAGTGTTTTAGTAAACACTGTAACTGAGCACTGCAAAGGAAAACTCACAGAGTTTATTAGTAGACACATAACCACCAGCAATTTACACATAAGTATATACAGAAAGGGTTATTTTTATACTCCCACCCTCCTGCGCTGGAGCCCCGCTCAAGGGGCGCCTCCTTTTAGTCCGGACCATCAGTAAGGTGGTTGCTATGAACATAGAACCAGCCAAAAACATTATAGGTCCAGCATAGGAGATTGTTATGTGTTAGAGGTTTCCACCTAACCTCGATCAGGTGGAGAGCTGGTGGTTACAGGGGAATTAGGAAGGGGAGGATAAAAGCAGAAGTTAAAAATCCCTAAAGGGAACGAGTAGATACCTCAGTATCACTCTGACTCAGACGAGAACGCTGCCTCGTCTGGATCACCTCCCTTAGGTTCTGCTTACCCCCTTGTGACCCACAATTCCTCTTAACCCTGCCCGCAGGTGGGGGAGGAGCGTGAGTCGCGACACTAGCCTTCTGTGCCCGTCTTTGATCCTCAGATCGAGACAGGCCAGGACCCCTATGTTGTTCGGGCTCAGACCTGGACCTTCGTGGAACGAAGGATCTGAAAGCAGCGGAGTGCGCCTTCGTCTCCCCGAACTTCTCGATCACCGTCTCAACGGAAATACCGAAAAGTTCAGAAGGCGAAACCTGAGCATCGAGAAGAAAGCCTTTTCTTTCTTCCCGATGTCTGCCAGGTTCATCCACAGATGTCTCTCCGCCACCACCATGGCCGCCATAGTCCTGCGCTTGGCAGAGGCGGCCTGCTTGGTAGCCCGGAGAGAGGCCTGTGGTGCGGCGCAGCTCGGCTACCTGATCAGGAAAAAGACCTTTGCCTCTATCCAGGTCTTTCAGCAGATCAGTCTGATATGCTTGAAGCATTTATTTTGTAATAAAGCCACAGCCTGACCTGCTGCTGCGTATGCCTTGCCATTTAAGCCAGATGCATTGCTTGAAGGGGCTTAGATAGCAAGGAGGGAGATTAAGAGAGGATGTCTCCCCCCGCAGAATGAAAGCTCTTTCTGCAGGGGGCATCCTCTCATAGCCGTTTTCGCGCATCGCCTCGATGTCGGCAAAACTCTTATGCTGAAACCGATGGATGCGAGAAGAAAACGGCCTCTTTCATTTCCTTTCGATCTCTGTATGGAGATCAGGCAGAAATGGAAGGCTCACCTGAGCTGGAGGGCTATGGTCGGAAAGATAACGCTCATCGAGGTGCGATCCATAAACTCCAACAGCTCTACATACGCAGGGCAGGAGAATTGAGAAGGCTCAGCCTCAGCTTCTTCACCATCCTCAAATATCCCCTGCTTTTCCTGGGTAAAAAACCCAGCAGAGCACTAACCTCAGTATCAGAAAGTGTTAAAGATATAACATCATCCACCCGAGGCTCTCTCTCGTCCGCCGCCATTTTGAGCGCGAAAGGGAAAGTCCCTCTTTAAACCATTCAGACAGATCCACCTGAAATTCTCACGAGCTCATTCTCCTCCGTGCCTCAGCAACGGCGGGTCCTGAACCGCGGGAAGCAGATGGCTGCCTTTTTTTTTCGGAAAGAGAGACGAACGAGAGCGGAGCTTTTTCCTTGAAAAAATGCTCGCAATGCACGCAGATTGCCTCCTCAAAGACATCGCGTGCGTGCTCTTTACCCAAACAAATCACGTAAAGATCGTGTGTGTCATCAGGTGTCAAATAACGCCGACACGGATGCATACATTGTCTAAACGCTTGCTAGTAGTCGCCATGATAGACAGAGAAAGAGCGCTCTTACCGGTTCTTTTCAGATGCACGCTTCAAACAAAACACAGTCAGTGAAGACGAAGAAGATGAATGACGTGTTTCCCGGTGCCTGTTTTATAGTCGCACCGGGTAGTGACGTCAGAGGCTGTCGCCGGCCAACTCGTTGGTGTTTTTTCATTTGTATGCTTCAGACACGGGTCACGACGAGGTGTTCCCCATAGCGACCCCTAGAGGACGCAGTTCGAAGTTCCCTTGAAAGGGAACAGAAAAGAACAGGAACTAAACCATATATGGGCAAAAAGATAAGGGGGGGATATAGGCTCTTGCTGGCGTTTAAGCATGCGAACATGACAGCAAGTGTTCTGTAAACTTAATTTTTCCTTTTTTTTAATTATTCAATTCATTTATTTTTTTTAAATAATGAGTTTGCTTTGAATGACTGTCTTTTATAGTTGACGCTGTTTATTTTGTAGTTCTTAACTTTAGTTGTTTTTAGCAAAGATTATCATACATATTAAAGAGTTCTGGTCCTGGATGCTGATTGGTGCTGTATTATCAAATGGAAGGATGACACTTCATTAATTTGGTTAAGAGGCTTGTAAAAACTGTCACACTAGTGAGCTAAGAAGGTGCATGTATACGTTTGCATGATGACTGACAGGATCAAATGACCCACCTTCTCCAAAACTTTAGTTTTGAACTAGGACTCCAAAATCCACAGTATCGTTTTTACGTCATGTGTGCATGTGTCAGCCATCAAGAGTCATCAAGTGACAAAATCTTGCATTTACACTGACAAACCCATGAAATTAAATACAGTATTACACACATGCCCCAGATCTCCCAGTAAATCAACACATATGTCAGCACGAGTGATTATTTCACAGTGTGTTCAGGCTGCATTGACAATGAGCAAACGTGGCATCAAGAATTGAGCTTTGCTGCCTGAATGAAACTGTAATATTGGCTCTGCCAAACAAAGCCTTGATATGCCTTACACAATATGGCAACAATTACATTGCGGCAAACCCACATTTATTGGCAGGTCTTTCATTATATGTGACCCTGAACCACAAAATCAGTTGTAAGGGTCAGTTTTTTTAAATTGACATTTATACATCATCTGGAAGCCGAATAAATTAGCTTCCCATTTGTTATGATAAGACAATATTTGGCTGAGATGCAACAATTTGAAAATCTGGAATCTGAGGGTGCAAAAAACTCAAAATATTGAGAAAATCACCTTTAAAGTTGTCCAAATAAAGTTCTTAGCAATCCATATTACTAATCAAAAATGAAGTTTTGATATATTTATGGTAGGAAATTTACAAAATATCTTCATGGAACATGAACTTTACTTAATATTCTAATGATTTTTGGCATGAAAGAAAAATGGATCATTTTGACCCATACAATGTATTTTTGGCTATTGCTACAAATATACCCCAGCGACTTAAGACTGCTTTTGTGCTCCAGGGTCACATATATATGCAACTTGCCTAACGTAAAAATGGCAATAATCGAACAGACGGCATGTGGTACATCCTAACATCTGGCTTTCAAAGGACAAGGACGCGCTCCAAAATCTCTCTGCTCATAACGATCAGCAGCTACAATTCATCCAGAGTCGACAAACAAGCACTGCTGCCCGCGCTAAAGTGTTTCTCAAATGGCCAAACGAACTGCAATAGTGTTTCATACGCTGCTGCTCGGACGACATATAATTGCAGGAAAGGGGGCGCACGTGAAAAATGAAAATTGGGCTTTTGCGAGCAGGCAAGCGAAGGGCTGGATGATTGATGAGGTGTAGGGTGCCCTAGCAAAGCCATTTCACTCTCAATGAGGGGGAGAGCGCAGGCCGGAGGGGGTGAAGCTGGGGACAGTAAACAGGAGAAAGGCAGCGTAATGACAAATAAAGAGCGGTCTGAAAATACAACGGCAGTTACAGACCCCCGCGGGAGGAGTTAAAAACTAATAAAATAAAGTTCACTAATGCATAAAGCCCTAATAAGTATCCCTTTCAGAATTTTACAGGACGTGGCAACTTTACGAGATGCTGGCACAGCGCGGCGGGCTGTTTCGATCCGGTTTCAGCACGAACGTAAAGGCACGTAATGGTTCGAGGTTGTACGCAACAAATCAACAGAGGATATAGAAGTGTAGCCTGTCTGCGATCGCTTCAGCTAATAACACACAAACACAATGATCGCTAATTGCTACGCCAATCACAACACGTAATCACGAGCAGCCCCCAGCTCAACTCTGACCCTCTTTACTGGCTCACTGAAATGCAGGGGCCGTCCACTTTGTCCGGCACGTTTAATAAGACGTCTTAACAAATTGAAGTGAAGTGGCTGCCGAGGGAAATAGGACGGAGGAAATTAGCTACTGGGGTCTGCGCTCTGTTTACGCTAAGTGATTGTGATTGGGTGGGCAGGGTTTGGGGAACAACCTACAGCCAATTATACTTGTAAATTGTGAGCATGCATGGTTTTCTTCATCTTGTTAGGAAAGTTCTACATGCAGAAAAACTACCCTTTTCAACGATTCGGAAAGAGATGGCTTCTTTAAAAAGGCCTTCTCCTTCTTCTAGTGTTTGGCCAGAATCAGTGCTTTCGCCTCCTTAGAGAGGCCTGGCCAGCTTTACAGAGGAGTGTCTTGTGTCAACACTGGCCTCGTCCAACATCCATAACTTCCCCTTGAAATGCTCATCACAGCCACGGTTTCCAAAGATAAGAAATGACTGGAGAGTCCACTGCAAAACAATGCTGAACTACTTTGCATGGTATTAAGCAAGACACAGTTGTACTGTAAATGCCAAAAGTTGGTCTGAAGAACACTGTTATTATGTGGCATGTTTTCTGAGGAAGCCAGAGAAGGAAATGGCCTTTAGTTCAATCAAAGCCTCTGGCTAGCATGCTTCAGCAGCTCTAGATTTACAAACTCCTGCCTTCTTCATTCGGAGCAACCTCTTCAAACAATATCAAACCCAGAAACTTAGCTTAACATGCTCATCTCTTAGTGACTAATAGTCTTTTGTCTCGAGCGGTAAGGAGCATGGTGTATAGGACTGTAATTGGCTGTGTTGGGTGGCGGGGTAATTAGATGGAGGTACAGCAGTGCACTGACTCACACAGGGGATAAATCTCTCTCAGGGGCCCCGCGGGGCCTCATTGCCTCCAATATAAATCAGACAAATGAGGGTGTTGGTGGAGGTGCGGAAAGAGGCTGTAGGAACGAGAGCGCAGACAGTGGGACTAAAAACTTCATTTCAAAGCCTCAAGTCTTGCAGCTTCCCAGAGGAAAAACTGTATTGCTCACAATAGTTAATCGAGTTCTCGGTAATGTTCCAAAGATTGGTTCTCCTAAAATTCCAAAAGTAGACAGATTGCTTTTTTTTGGATAACTTTGATAATATCACTGACTTTGATCATTTCTTTGTCTTCCAAGAAGGTTGCAAACAGCATGGGTATCTCACATGAAAAGTGAGTTTGTACTGTAAAGTGGGTTTGGGTTGAATGCAGTAACTCTTAAGTCAGTCGCAGGACGCCTGCCACAGATGACTCCTTGATTGGACATGATTTGAGAAAGAGCTGGATGACGGCTTGATGAGATCACTGGGGTTCACCCTCTGACGTCCCGTCTGCTGACAGCACCAGCCCAGATGTTTAGAAAAGCAGAGAGTTCCCCAGCGCTGCTAATTAATGCTTATTTTTAACTCTTCATATTACAATCCAAAAACTCAAAGATTCAAAGTTCACAAATCAAGCTTGAGCAGAGGAAGTCCATCTGTCTGTACACACACAAGGCAACAGGCATAAGTTCAACAGCGCTAGATAGAGCTAGGCCCCATTCGTCAGTAAAATTACAGAAAATGCTAAGAGAACAACTTTGTGTTATGATACTTAACTTGACAGCGAGTTGTTTTTTTCACTCTCTCTCTCTAGGCAGGTAATAAACCACAAAAATGCGAGCACAATTTTTTCCATTGTCGTCAAAGAGAGCAGCATTTATATATATTTATGTCTCAAGAAAAGTGACTCATGCGTGCACTATTGTATTGCACTAGACGTTTAATCTTCTAGGAAGTTCAGAAGTCACAAGCTGTTCCAGCTATTCTTCTTCATCAAAAATATGTAAAATACTCGAAAATTCACAATTAAAACTTGACAAATACCAATTAGTTTCCAACTGTAATTGACTTTAGTTAAATCAGAACACCAGACCTAAGAGTAAATCCAGTTTCCCACCCATAATTACAGCATTGTGGTTAATTCCAGAATATAATTGTCATGATTATCAAATATTTGCAGTGTTGTCTGAATGTGATGTTCTCAGAGGCTGACAGGAAGAGCTAACGCAGCTTTTATTAGCACATCAGTCCCATTGACCGGCCTCTCTGCTGTTGGTTTTTCCTCGTCTTCTCTCCTTCCCTCTGAGAAATTCCTCAGGAGAGATTGTTTCCGTCCTGTTCTGAACGGCATGCAGACGAGACCTCTGGAGATGGTCAGCCAGCTTACTGTTGAGGAACACCGATGCCAGTATTTGCACTTAAAGGCTGGATTTTCCAACAAGCTCATAACACCTATAACAGTCAGCGGTGTTGCCCAATCACTGCAATTCAGGACTCAAGGTCATCTAACCAGCTAGCAAACATTTTTAAACAAATATTTTAGTGCAGTGCAATAACATGGACGTAGATCAACTAAAAACTGCATAAGCTGAAACTGGAAGACTGTGATTTTGTTTCTTATGTGATTACACCAATGAACTTTTTTGTTTGTGTGTTCATACTATATGTGACCCTAGAGCACAAAAGCAGTCATAAGTAGCACAGGTATATTTGTAGAAATGGCCAAAAATACATTGTTTGGGTTAAAATTATCAATTTTTCTTTTATGCCTAAAATCATTAGGATATTAATTAAAGATCATGTTCCATGAAGATATTTTGTACATTTCCTACCATAAACATATCAAAACTTAATTTTTGATTAGTAATATGCATTGCTAAGAACTTCATTTGGACAAATTTAAAGGCAGTTTGCTCAATATTTAGATTTTTTTTACACCCTCAGATTCCAGATTTTCAAATAGTTGTATCTCGGCCAAATATTGTCCTCCTAACAAACCATACATCAATGGAAAGCTTTTTTTTTTTTTTTTAATTGACCCTTATGACTGGTTTTGTGGTCCAGGGTCACATATGAGGTACAAATATACAAATAAGGGATAGTTCACCAAAAAATTAAAGGCTTCAGGCCATCCAAGATGTAGGTGACTTTCTTTGTTCAGTAGGACAGTAAAGATTTTTAACTCAAATCATGGTCCTTGATGATTAATATAATGCTACCATTATAATAAGAATCCAAAATACATACAGGCAACACAAAATTAATACCAGCGGCTCCTGATGATATATTGAGGTCTTGTGAAGTGAAACGATTGGCCTGTGCAAGAAAACTTAGATGTTTTTCATGTGTAAAGTACATGAAGTGAATAAACTCATCTTCATCAGCTCATCTTTTAACATAAACAATGAGAAACCATAAAAACATTCATTTCGCCTCTTCATTCAAGTGCTCGGTTTATGCATGCTCATATCAGTAGCTTATGAGTCTTCGGTCCGAATCAAACTTTTTCCTCAGTTCAGTGACTGTTGGAGGAACTGAAGCGCTGAATCAGTTCATTCATCATCACAGGATCAGATACAGCGACTGTAGATTTGTGCTGCTCGAGCCATAAATAATTTGAAAAAGATTAATTCGTTCGTGAACCTGACATCACAGCGGACCATTTGCCTGAGTCTCTGGATTACAGGTAATAATGTAAATAATGTTGAGTTTCTTGCACAGACTGATCGTTTCGCTTCATAAGACCTCAATACATCATCAGGAGCCATGGGGATTAATTTTGTGTTCCTTTTTTGACTCTCAAAATGACGGTACCTGTTGACTTGCAGCTAAAAACTCTAGTAACTGTAGAAGCTTAATTACAGAGCCATGACCCAGCGGCTCGACCGGAGGTCACAGAGCTCTCTGATAAACCCGTCACCCGTCTGAGTCATGGCGGTTTGTTGACCCAGACTGAACCAGGGCTGAGAACTGAGTGCAAACCTCCAACTGAATCAGTAAGTTCAACCAAGCACACACACACACACACACACACACAGCAGCTCTAGACATCTCCGTGAGTCACCGCTGAGGTCTTCACACACACACGCCAGACACTTACTTATCTGCAACACAGCCATTTCACGGCAGACTCTGTAGAGATTGTTGCATCTGCTAATCATACTTTACCAGACTAACACAACAAGTCAGACAACACTTCTGATGTCTTTTCCTGTTTCACACTTAATACTTTAATGCTCTGGAAAGAAGGTCAGGCAACAAGCCAAGACAACAACACATCCACTCATTAATAAATATACAGACAAAAAGATATTCAGGATCAATATGGAAGGCTGGAATAATGAGTCAACACTTCTTCGTTAAGATGACATAACGACTGAGGAATGTAAAAGAGCTGTTCAGCCTGAACTCTGATAACAGATTCATTAAATGGTCTGATTCAGACATTAAAAAAAAATATAGCAGGTCACCATAATTCACTCTATAAAATAAATAAATAGATGTGGTTCAAATATGCATTGTTTCAAAAGTACAGCCACAAGGACATTACATGACATGTTAAAATTATGCTAGTGTGATAAAATCACTTCTGTCAACTCATGTCATGAGTAAAGCCTGCAAGTTTCACATTATCACCACAAGAATACCAGAAAGGGAAGTGGCACGAAAGAAGTAGTCCCGCTTCTGAAAGATTTGATCTTTATACTCCTAACATTTTCTGTACAAAAGTTATCTTATTTCAATATTTAGTTTTTTTTGTAAAAATTGAAAGTTTAGACTTCGCTGCACTTTTGTGTGGTCGGTGGGTGTCTGATGTTGTTCGTCCTCTACAGGTGGGATTCGTCCAGAGGCACGCTGTTTTATCCGGAGAGATTGACTCCTCACGAATATCCTCATTCAGTGCGTACACATGGTGTTCCACTTAACTCGAAACCAGAAGCCGATAAGAGCCAGATAATGGCTGCATCTTCAAACAAAGAGCAAAGCCGAGAAAGATACACAAGGAACTGTGCAACAACAATTATAGGGCTGTAAAAGTGAAGGCCAAAAATTGACTGCTGCTTTATGGCTTTATTACTAGCTGAAAATACACAGTATCCAGATTCTTCCAGGGAAAATTCCTAGCTTTATAATATATGTTTAAATAATTAGGCAGTTATATTCTATAAGCTGGAAAATAATAAACAAGTGGCATTATTGGTTTAGTTTGCTAAGCTAAGCAGAACTTTCAGCTACTAATGCTCTTACTGTGGGTTACAGATTTGCAAGGATGGAAATGCCAGCGGCCACAAAATGAAACACAACGCCGTTTCCGTCTTCAGCTGCGACAGACAAATTGCTTGTCACTGAAATCTTGTCGCATAGTGTCTGGTTAGGACATGGTGTCATTTTTCAGTTCTAAATAAATCATAGTACTATTTTACCTTTTATTTGCATTATTCTGAATGTTAGAAAGAGTCATAGACGACTAGTTTAGGAAGTTCTTTGCTGTAATATTAATATAATATCAATGACTGCATTCAGACACCTGAACAGACAAATAATTGTGTTTCTAGGATTCAACTTCAGTCAAACTTTAGTTTGGGGACCAATTCTCACTATTAATTATGATTAGGGATGTAGAATGTGGTCATGCAGAATATGTCCTTCATACTATGTTAATATAACAATATGTTAATATTGGGCATGCTAATAAGCAACTGGTTAATAGTGAGAATTGCTCCCTAAACTAAAGTGTTACCTCAACTTCTAGTCTATTAACAACTAATGCTCGATCTGAAATGCACAGGGGTTAAATAATGTGCGCAGATGCCGATTTATTACATACGTGGCTTATTTTCCTGAGTTTGTTTATTGTAGGTGTACTAAAAAGTTAATTTGTGAAGTAATTACTTGAGCAGTTTGTCGGAAAATGACTTACATTCTTGCACGTCACATTATTTCTCCTACCTGGTCTCATGGCAAAAACGTACCTGGGGACAGTTTTGCGTGAGACAGGAAATACGTACCAATAAGTACACATCACTGCAGTTTCCAAAAGAAATGAACACTAGAGGCAGTAAAACTCTGACACCTTTTATTCCTTTTCACACAAATTTACAGTTTCGATTAATAAAGCGTAATTTTTGCACAATTAAGAAGAATATTAGGTCATGACTTCAAAACGATTTTAATATGCTGGGAGATTTGAAAACTGATGCTTTTGAATGTTAGCATCGCACATATCCAGCTTCATATCTATAGGTTTTCATAGACGGTAGGTTTGTTCGGTAGCTCACGGAGTACGGAGATGTACTTGAGAGGCGAGGAGCTCCGGTTTGAATCCCGCGTAACCACGGTTTGACAAAAGAAATGCATTTTTATATCAGTTTTGCATTTGTCAACACTATCAGGTAGGTTTAGGGTTGGGTTTGGTGTAGGGCATATTTCCAACACGAGAGAGCATTAACTTTTAGCGATGCAATACGTACCTGAAGCAACGTAATAAAAACACAGCAATACTGTATGTATATATCTACGTAATAAAAACGTGGCAGTGTTCACGTATTGAACCCGTGTTTTAGCACCACTCAGTGGACATTTCTCTTTGAAACTGTGGCGAAATGTGCAGTAGGGTAGGTAAAAACTGTGTTGCAGAAAGGTACCCAGAGGTACGTATTTTTATGAGACCAGGTTGTATTTCTCAGTAGCTCTATTGAATTATCTTGAAGAATCTGCTATTTTGCCAGCTGTGGTAGGGGCTGTCAGGGAAGTGTGAAGAAACATTGTGGGATCATTTGAGTGGTGCCTTCTGAAGGTGTCAGGCCCATGATAAGTCTTGTTCAAACGTCAGCCTCTCCAAAATGCTATGTGTCAACAATCAGCCCGTGTGGCTGCGCTCTGATCTGGCCGGCGAATGCCCAGAGACAGCAGTCCGAGCGGACAGTGTGCCCACACCCCGGGCTGGGAAACGAGGAGAGCCATCCCCGTACGAACGGACAGGTGTGTCCACCCTGGCAGGCCTGTGGAAGCTGGCACTTCTGAGGGGAAAGTAGCGGACAGGTGCAAAGTCATTTCTCACAAGTCTAGGCCACAGACTGCATCATCTTTCCGTTCCCGCCTTCATGTTTCCCTCTTGTTTTTTCTGCTTCTCCTAGGGGAAAGGTCTGCCCATCCACACAGCAGGGAGTTCCTCACATTCTTCACTCAGCCTCTGCTAGATAGAAGCCAAATAAGCTGCTTTTTCACTTAATGCAACAGTCTCTAGTGGTGCTCTTCAGTCAGCCCTGCTGTCTAGCGAGGGAACACAGAGGGAGTGTGAGTCCTTACCGATCCACACTTCTGGAGTCAGGAGATAGTCGAGTTTCCAGATTCTTAATGTGAGCCAGTTGAATAGGTTCACCAGATCACACTGAATCGGTTGGTACAGTTAATAACTTGACTTGATTCAACTCAGACTTGTGCCTGATGCTCTGTCATGGAATGAGTCAAGAAACCCAAGAGTAATGTGATCCTGGAATGTCTGCTTTCTTTGTAATGAACCGCTCTGACTAGTTTACAAATCTCAATGTTCCTGTCACAATAGTTATTGAGTTCCACCTGGGAACTTATTTACGAGGAAGTCATGATTACAGTCACTCTGACCGGAGCAACAATAAAATTCAGCAGGGTTTTTCTACACAATGATGAGTAAGAATGTGCATCCGTGTACTTTTGCTATTATTTGTTTTGATTAGTCAAAATTAGCACGTTGAAGCAGCCAACTAATTTTTTCCAGTCTAATGGTGTTAAAAATATTTAACACATTTAACGCAGGGGTGGGCTAGCCTAGGTTTGGCCACCCCACTCACAACAGCTGCTTCTGTCTCTTTTTTTCTTGTCAAGAATTGTGTTTATTTATATGCAGAACGTCTTTACAACCACATCAAATGGAAGACCTTTCAGACTCGCCTCAGCGACAGGCGCGAGTCAAACGAACTGTGTTCAGATGAGATGTTGTCAGGCCATACGTCAGTAAAATCCAAATCCCCTATCATTTCAAACACCAAACAAACCACGATCAAGCATGTAACATACCAAACAATATCACCAATGAAACTACGAGCATGCGTGTCAGATCACGTTCAGCAGCGGCAGCTCTTAAAGTAATAGCAGCCAAATAACCTAATAACCAGCTGCTGTGATGACTGTTCATCAAGAACAAAAGAAAAAGAAAATCAATCATTTGTGTAGCTTTGATGATTCCTCTATATTTAATTTAGAATTTAGTGTTTGATAACTTTATTCAGTTTCTTTATATTTCTGCTGAAAGGCACGGGTAAATATGACATTTCTTATAATGGGTTTATGTGAAGATTTTATAAATTTTTATTTATTATTTAATTCTAATAAATTATCAAATTCAAATAAATCATCAACACTAAAACATTTAAGTTATACAGTAAAAATTAAAACAATAGTAAAAAAATAAAATACCAATAAAAAAATAATTAAAAATAATTACCAATAGGATTGGTATCAGCGATACTCGCCTTCAGTCATAAAAGATGCCAAAAAAACAAATATTAAAATATACTGTTTTTATGTTGTTTCTAGATTAATTTGAATATTGAATGTGAAATTATTGCAATATAAAAGTATATTTAGGTGGGATTAATAGTGATAAAAAAAGTGCAATTAGTTAATTTTTTTAATCGATTGACGGCACTAGTTTATATTTTAAGTTGTGAACGTGCTCTAAATTGAATTGTTATATATTCAATCTTAACTGTACTATACTGTTGTATTTTTGTACATGTAAGCTAGCAAGTGTTACTCTAAATGAAGAAAACATTATTTTAACAAATATATTATTAAAACAGATGCAGCATCGATTGCATCAGACACGTTTTCGCACTGTCATGCCCCCAATGTGGAAACTCTGGGCTTAAAGAAACCTCACTTGTAATTACCACTTTATGGTTGCATTCATGTGCGTTCCACTTGTAAATACAGTTGCAGCTGTTCGTAAGTTTACATTACACAGAAACTACTAACATATATATAAACGTCCTGGAAATATGCTATTGCAAACAAAATGTCTACGTTTTCTTAAAATATGTTTTGTCAAAACATGTAAAAACACACAGTGTTGCTTGTCACAGAGAAGCATTTACCTGATAGCATAAGAAAAAGTGCTCAACTGTTCTGTTGAATTGGTTCAATGTCCGTAAGACCTAATTTGTGCAAATGAATTTGTAAAATGTAAAATGTAAAAAAAAAAAAAAAATCTAGCACCTATGCAGTTCTTTTGTGCTATTCGTTGGATTCTGTATATTGTATCCTATATATCTGAATGAAAACATCTGACGCTGTCATGATCCAGACAATGCTGTGCTTTCAGGAGAAGCCATGACCGTATTTGAGTATCTCACTGTTTGATAACATCACTTAGGGCTTTTCGTTTGAAAGTAGAAGGAGGAACGACGTACTTCACACACACACACACACACACACAGAGCAAGCGAGGCCCTCAGCTGACAGTCACAGAATCTGCGAGTGGGGGACATGATTTAGCAGTTGACTTTCACTGTTTGTCTTCCAGTTTTTAACACTGGGGCTCGAAATCAAGCTGAGAAGTTTCCCAGCGTTACAGCGTATGCAGAAGAAGGAGGGACGCGCTGTATCAGTTCCTGCAGACCGCCGGCTGATGCCACACACACCTCTGATGCCTGTGTGTGATAGATAGATATGTAGATCTAGATAGTGACAGTAAACACATTTATAATGTTACAGTAGACTCCTATTTCAAATAAATATATATTCACATAGAACACAGCTATTTTGAATTGTAAACATTACTGTATTTTTAACAAATGAATGCAGCTGGTGAGCTTGTTTCAAAAGCAGGAAAAACTCTTACTGACACCAAACTTTTGAACAGTAGTGCTGGCGATTTGGCAATTTAATATCCATGATATAGGCTAAAAAGTGGTGTAAAAGCGTGGCTTTCCTCCTGAGGTAATTGTGGTAATTTGGCGATACAGAGGGAGGGCAGACGCACATCTGTGATCTATTAAACATGATATTTCAGGTAGCTCATGAGGAACACATGTGTAGACCACGTTCTGCCCAAAATTACATTTCCACAACATTACTTGCACAAATAAACACAGGGAGAGACCGAGAGTAACGGAGCAATCTTTATTTTACCCCACAATCAGAGATTTATTATATTGCCGTTGCTGATGTATTTAACTACTGATATGCTCTCAGGATTTTAAACTAAACTGTAAGTAGTTTATAAAGAGCTCATGAATATACACTTAAAAAAAAAAAAAAAAACACATTGGCTTCACAAAATTTCACTGATATAAAAGGCTAAAATATACATAAGCAATAGGCAATGAGATGTTATAACAATGATAACAAGTAAAAAGCAAAGGAGTATAAAAATATATTCATGCAGTAAATATAAATAGATAGTTGTTTATCAATCCAAGACATTATAACTTCGGTAAAACAATTCCGAATTGCGTTGATTTATTTATTTATTTGTTTTCAATGCAACACAAAAGCTTAAGAAGTGGAATTAGAAAGACATGTTAACAGCAACGATACTAATAATGCCCTGCTTGGTTTTTGGTCAGATTCAGAGGAAAGCAAAGTTTGTGAGGGATGAATTAGATGCATTGTCAGTATACAAATGTATAAAAACTGTGGAATAAAATATTACAAACAGTTCAAGTATTGATTTTTAGTATTGATAGATTGGAGTACAATACATTGCACGCCATGTCACATTTTTATTCTAATAATATTCATTGGGGTACTTTTTTTCTAAAGTCAATACAAATCTAAAGTGAGTCTCTGAACTCATGTCGCCCCCTATCGGTCTTACAGCGAACAACACACACACACACACACCACAACACAACACACATCAACAATAACCCAGACAACCGCCTCTTTGACATTTAGATGTATGAAATGGAGAAATGCAGAAAAGTCATTTTCAAGACAGAAAACAGACTCGTTTTGCCCTTGAGACATCATCAGATGAAGTTTATACTTGAGACAGATGTCTAAAAGTATTAAGATTTTACCACATAATGCATACTGTGCAAACATTAAACTGTGCATACAAAATAAAACATTGTAGTGAGCAGTTTGCTATTTGTACAAGCTGGTGTAACTTTTATTTGATTCCATGTTTTATTTTGACAGATGTTATCACATCTGCATGTTTTTCTAGTGTTGTCCGAATACACAAGACGTCAGGTGAGCAGCAGATTGTTGTAGATTTCAAGAGCTCAGATGCAAAATGTATCGTTTAAAAAATTCTTCTAAAATAAGCATTTTTTTTCAGTTCAGTAAGTTCCCTTTAATGACAATAAAAACGTTCTTGTCATTGACATTAAAGTGAAATTACTGAACCTACACACATAGGAGCCTGAGAGAAATTGTCATTTTAGAAGAAAACTTCAAACTTGGCATCTGAGCTCTTCATTTTATATTGCATATTTTATATTCAATAATAGTGCGTAATGTTGATAATGCTTTTTCTTAGTTTTGGCGTGTTTGGTTAGTGTTAACCACGAGAGAGAGAGAGAGAGAGAGAGAGAGAGAGAGAGAGAGAGAGATCGGGTTCTGCTCCTCCTCCTCCCTCCATTCACCAGTCCGTATATAAGTGATGTGATTTGGAGAGAAAGACAGCAGAACCTCTCCACATCTCCCCACACACACACACTCAGTCAGTCGGTCAGTCAGTCAGGATTTGTCCTCGTCTCAGTGATATATGTGGCTTCGTGTGACTTTACTCACCAGGTCTGAGCAGCTCTGAGGGAATTTGGACACCGCGGCCGGTTTGCGCTTTTACGCACTGCTCTGAACACCCGCAGGAGGATTTTACAGGCGTCTGCAGCACCCGCTCTTCTGCATGAATCTCTTCGACTCCTGCCTGAAGATGAGCGCCGAGCAGGACAAGAGTCTCTCCGACGCGCCCAGCCCGAGCATGTCCGAGGACTCCGCGTCCGGGTCGGGCTCGGACAGCGAGAGCAGCCGCCTCACAGACTTCAAGAAAGACGAGGAGGGAGACAAGTTCCCCGTGTGCATCAGGGACGCGGTGTCCCAGGTGCTGAAGGGCTACGACTGGACGCTGGTGCCCATGCCTGTGCGAGTGAACGGCTCCAGCAAGAACAAGCCGCACGTCAAGAGACCCATGAACGCCTTCATGGTCTGGGCTCAAGCCGCGCGCAGGAAACTGGCGGATCAGTATCCGCACCTGCACAACGCCGAGCTCAGCAAGACCCTCGGAAAACTCTGGAGGTGAGAGAGAGAGACAATTCATTTTACTTTGTTTCGATTTTGTTTGTTCAGGACTGCTCCAGAAGTCAGGAAACTTTGTGTAGTACTATTAAATTGCAATGATTTATAGCATTATTATGCAATGGTTATAAAACAATATTGATAAGCTTGAGAAAATGTAACTATTTGGGTAGTAAGGTAAAACTAATTTACTATTTGACTTTAGTCAAATAGTAAATTAACCCTTACTTCACATGCACTTCAACACAGAAAAAGTTGTGGAGTCAGTAAAAACCTCCAGTTTAAGAAAAGATGTTGATTACTTTATTACTTTTTGGGTTTATGTAAGAAAAGTAGTATTCACTTTAAAAAAATAATTATAATAGCTGTTTCAAGAACAATCTATACCTTTTATTAAAGTTTCTTTATTATTAATTGAACAAGATAAAGAAAGTAGATTACTTTTTCTGAATTACTTTATTGCTTTGCGGGTTTACTTATTAAGAAAAAACTAGTATTAAAAAAAAAAAGAATAGTCATATTTCAAAAACAATTTGTACCTTAATGAAATTTCTGTTTTGTTAAGTGAAGAATGCAAAGGAAGTAATCTGAGCATTGGTTAATTCTTGTGGATATGTGTAGGTTACTGAACGAGGGCGAGAAGCGTCCGTTCGTGGAGGAGGCCGAGCGTCTGAGGGTGCAGCACAAGAAAGACCACCCCGACTACAAGTACCAGCCCAGACGGAGAAAATCAGTGAAGAACGGCCAGAGCGAGAGCGAGGACGGCGAGCAGACCCACATCTCACCCAACGCCATCTTCAAAGCCCTGCAGCAGGCCGACTCCCCCGCGTCCAGCATGGGCGAAGTGCACTCTCCGGGAGACCACTCAGGTACAGAAACCTTTGCACAACTAGTGACATCTACAACATCTAGCAGCAGCTCCTTATGTAAGGCCTCGTTCGGAGCCTGCGGGGGAACTCGTAAATCTTATCAGGCATCGCTGTGTATCTTTATTAGGCCGCGGTCTCACTAGACTTTGAGCATGTGAAATTGTTTTTCGGTCGTGATGTGACGTCACGCTGTGCAGCGTCTTTTTATAAGCTCAACACATAACAAATAATAATTCTTCTAACATGTAAAAACATACAGTTTACAACAGCTTCGCATGTGGCTCAACCAATCAGAATCAAGGACCGGAATTATTTGTTTTATAAATATATTTTACATAATATATTAATCTGAAGGAGTACAAAGGAAACCAAAGCATAACAAGAAGTGGGGGACGTCTAATGTAATCAAAGCATAATCCCAAGATTCAATTCGTTTTTTAGAGTAAATTCAGTTATTACAATAGTAACACACTATTCTGTTTTGTTAATTTTTAGTTTAACGTGATTTCATTCTTATCTCCAGGTCAGTCCCAGGGTCCCCCCACTCCTCCCACGACCCCCAAAACGGACCTGCCGTCCAGCAAAGCGGATCTGAAGCGCGAGGGCCGTCCGCTGCAGGAGGGCATTGACTTCGGCGCCGTAGACATCGGCGAGCTGAGCAGCGACGTCATCTCCAACATGGAGCCGTTCGACGTCAACGAGTTCGACCAGTACCTGCCCCCTCACGGACACCCGGGGGTCAGCGGCGGCATGCAGGCGTATCCCGCCGGGTACGGTGGCGCCTGGATGTCCAAACAGCACTCGATGGCCAGCGGTGGCGAGCAGAGCCAAGGCCAGCAGCGGACGCAGATCAAGACGGAGCAGCTGAGCCCCAGCCACTACAGCGAGCAGCAGCAGCAGGGCTCTCCGCAGCATGTGGCCTACGGCTGCTTCAACCTGCAGCACTACAGCAGCGGCGGCAGCAGTGGCAGCGGCTCGTACTACAACTACACCGAGCACCAGAGCCCCGCCGGCTCCTACTACAGCCAGTACCCCGCCTTCAGCTACCAGAGGCCCATGTACACCCCGATCGCCGACACGCTGCCGCAGGCGCACAGTCCGCAGCACTGGGAGCAGCAGCCCGTCTACACCCAGCTGTCCAGGCCCTGAGAGGCCATCCCGGCTGGAGACGAACTCAAACTGAGCGAATGGCTCCCGACTGTGCCTTCGGAGTTGTGATTATATTTTTCTAGATATAATGAGACAAGAGAATCCTCTGTGAGGACAGATTCCAGATAATTATTTTTAGTATGTACCGTGTATGTGTCACGTTTCTCAGTTGTGTCGGGGGATTCGTACGCAGCTGTCTGATGATATTTTTTTGTAAAGCCTGATATTTTCCTCTGTATATATTTGTGGGGGTTTCTTACAACTCGGGCGAAGTGTTGAATTGTCAGATGTACAGTCGACTGCTTCTAGAGTCCGTGCCTATCTCTCGTTTCTGTGAAAACTGCCTCTAGAGTCCGTCTGTGCCTATAGAGATCTCGCTGCTGGAGGGGGGACGGGAAGTGCCCTTTGACCCGAGGCTCCTCCGCAGCTCGCCATTGGTCAGATCGTCATTCCTCCAGTCTTAACCTCTTTAATTTATTCATTAGCGTTCATTTGACTTGAAAGTAATACTATTTGCGTTTTATCATGTACTCGGGCTTCGTACGACTAATTTGTGATGAAACGTTTCCGGAGACGATTACGATTTAGATGTAGTGCAAACTTTAACCATCTCATTTATTTATCGTTTCTTAATGTTTCCATTTAAAATGTCTAAAAATGGTACTCTAGTTGACTTCCGATTGTGAAACTTGATCAAGCCTTTCATAGAAACAACTGGAACTTGTTTTTTTTGTTGTTGTTTTTTTTGTTCTCAAACATGTTGACTTCTTCAGGCTGTTGGCTACATCTCTACAAAAACACACCAGCATTTATTTCTTTTCCCTTTGTTTTTTTTAATGTCATAAAGAAAAACTGTAAAACATGCCACCATCTTAAAAGAAGCTTATCTTTTGTATCATATTGTTTGCAATAAAAAGAAAGATGTCAAAAATGTCCTCTGCTTTAAGATGTCTTTTTCAAAATCAGGAGTGATGACTTTTTGTGAGAAGTACATGACATTAACACATTATAATTCAGTATTCATGCGATGAATTGCAGTTGAGCTGCAATAACAGCAGTGTGCTGATTTCCTCAGTCATTAGGAGATTAATGAAGCCGCAAACATGTCATTAGACATACACATGCCAGAAAAACGAGCAGTGAACTGTAGCCCTTGAGGTATTTTGGAGACATCATTTGTAAAAATTACATAAATATAAACTAAATAAGGTTCTGTGTGTGTGTTGTAAATGTAGGTCTACACACTGTCTCATTTTGCACAATCTTTGTGGTTTTTATCGGCTGTTTGGACTCTCATTGGGACTGCAGAGGATCCACTGGTGAACAAGTGATGCAATGAGACATTTCTCCAAATCTGTTCCACTAAAGAAACAGACCATCCAAGATGTAGACAGCAAATCTTCATTTTTGGGGTGAACTAAATCCTTATCCAAGTGATCAGACTTGCCAATAAAACAGGGCAGAGAGCCATATCAAAGTCCCTATGAAGGAGAGTTAGCTCACATCGGCCTGAACATCTAGTCATTCAAGATTCAATACTTTATTGTTATGAGCACACCAAGTAAAAATCGCATGGCAATAAAAACATACAATGTAAACACGCTCGCTGTGGCATATCTTCAGACTGAGGATACATCTGGGACTTTTTTATCTCAGGGTTATCTCAAGAGTGTGTTTGGTTGACTGGAGGATACTGAAACCTCACTGAAGTTATGGATCCAGTGCCACCATAATCAAGGCAGTTTTATTTCATGCCGAGGTTGTATCTTCATCTCACTCCCCACTGAGGAATAATTCTTAATATAAATGATTGTTACTTGGCTCTGCCGTACTTCACATGCATGATGTTGTTTGTTGATGTTACCTTCAAATATTGTCAATACAAATATAAATTTTCCTAAATATTCTCAAAACTGTGACTATGTACTATGAATTATCAAGACAAACTGTATGTGTGATGTGAAATATGAAAGTGTTGTCTTTTCTCTCAGAAATGAAGGATTCATCCTGTAAAGACAAATGATTAAGGAATGTATGAAGCTGTGCTTCCACTGAGATTTGTTTCTGTCACTTCTCCTCTTTGAAGGCCATAATCAGTCGATAGTATTTGACATGTTATTATTACATCCTTATTACACGCTTCATGTGCTTGCTGTTATAATAACAAAAAAATTATGCATAACCACATGCAAGTAACCCTAAGCCAAACCCTAACCATACAGTAAGCACATGTAGCTCTATCTCCTGAGACACTGTTAGCCTGCAGGCTTTTAATCAGGAGACAGTTGTGCTCTGCAGGCTGATCCCAGAATGCACTGCAGCTGTGTTCAGACACAGAGCTGGAGCGAATGGAGAGCTTTGCGGGGCAGCTGCGTGGAACAGGTGTGACAGATACGAGCAGCGCCATATGTGCAACACATACATCTGTCCAAACCAGAAAGTAGCAGAGGAGTATCTGGAGGAAGCCAGCGGTCAGCGTGTGAGCGGCTGGATACGTCTTCTCACTTCCTGTCTGTCTCGCAGCAGTCCACAGAGAGTGAAAGCCAACCCTGAACTGACATTACTTGAAATCAATGACCGTTTTGATTAGCAATGAGTAGAAGAATCTTCGAAGCACTCTTAACAGGGTTTCTATACAGAACCTATTTAAGAGCAAACTATTGTATATTAAAACACCCTTCTGTAAATAAAAGGTTCTTTACAGGTATATTTTACCAGTAGATATGCAATATGCATTGTACAGTCTCATGAATAATTATAACCAAAGGTAATACATTATAACACATTAATTCATTGTTGCACTATGCATTTTAAATAAGGTTATAATGTATTACAACGCACATTATATATAATTATAATGCATTATACCCTTTAAAAACCCTTTATAATGCACTATACATAAAGACTTTAGCTAAAGTGCTACCTAACACACACACACACACACACACACACATACACACACACACACACACACACACACATATATATATATATATAACAAATTAATAAAGACAAATTAACATATAAAAATGAAATAGATGCTACCATACTGGTAATGGATACCATTCATAGTGGAAATAATAATGAGAATAACAGTCATTGCATAAAAAAGTACATGTGGACACATTACAGTAATGAGAATTTGGGGAGAACGTGTTATAAATGTCTTAAAAAAAGCATAATGTGAAAACAATAACCCTAAATAGACTAAGATACTTGCATTTTTCTTTTTATTTCGGAATGAAATATGACTCAGACACTGTTTTGGTCAGATTCACTTTTTAAACCACAAGACTTATTAAACTGAACATATCTAAATGGCTCTGAACACTTATTGTAGTGATAACGACTGAGTGAGAGGTGAGAAGCATAGTTAACATGATGATATTGTTGATGGTTTGGGTCAAAACATACACAGCTGTACCTCTAGAGTGTTTCTGACTCTGGGGAAAAATCAGGCCTGCTCCTGATTGATGACCGGTGCGAAAACACTGAAATTCTCTCCTCAACGTGTCAACAAACACAAACTGCACTGCTCTGGCTACTGACGCGCTCATGCGCAGAGATATCCACTTTCTGACTGTTCAGGACGGCTCCAAGTTTCACTCTTAATCACCGCTGGAACCGCCAACATTTGGCTGCCAGATTTCTGCCCTAACCCTTGCAGATGTCTTTAAAACCATCTTTTATTTGTTGTACTACAAATCGGCATGCTAAAATCTGGTTTTGGGTTATTGAGGCTCGCCTTGCAAGACCATCAGGACTGTGACATCAAGGGCAAGCTAAACAAACAGCTGTCACTTTCCTTTTTTCAGCCACTGTCAGCAAAGGGAACGCACGGCCAATAAGCAAAACCAGAGGCGAGACAGCTCAGAAATCCACTTGTCATGCACTGATTTCTTGTCAAACATTAGAACACTCCAAACTCTTCCTCGTTGTGTCGTATGTGAAACGTCTGCGATAGTAAAACTCGTATTTCAAAGCGCTCCGAAACTACCTGAATGTTTACAAGAGTTCTGCACCCGTGAGTCAGCGCCAAGCTGTTTTAAAAGCCGGCCATGAGAACAGAGTCTACAGCCTGCTCCAGGAACACACTGCTGCATATCAATGACGCTGACTGAGAAATAAAAAGAGAGAGGGGGAGCCTTGAAAGAAAGGGAAAAAAACAAAAAGCCACAAATGGCTGTGAAATATGACAGCCCAACAGAAAGGGAGGCTGGGGCGAGGGAGGCCATATTGTAGCAATCTTATTCTGCGGTCATTAATCGTATCCTGCTGTTCCTGCCTCCCCGGCAGTGTGTGCAGAGCGTATGTCAAACACATTTCCCCTCTCTCCCCAGGCGTGCGCCGCTGCCGCACAAAGACCACGGCCCCGAGAGCTCGGCTCTCAGACGACGTGCGCTCAATGCCTTTTCCCCTCATTCTCTTCATCCACAAAGACTTTCGACCATTTTGAAAAGCTCGGGCATGCCTTTCTCAGCAGTGTTGGGGAAAGTTACTTTGAAAAGTTATGCGTTACAGTTTTGCATTACTCCATAAAAAAGTAACGAATTAGGTTACTTTGTTACTTTTTATAGACTAAGTATCTTTGAACACTTAGTCCGAAAAAACATTAAAAAATAAATATGACCTCACGTTGTGTCAATCACCTTTACAAACTGCCGCCAAAACTTTTGTCCATCATAAAAAGAAAATCGGATGAGGATCGATTTTCTGCGTTTTTGCATCCGTAGCAAGCATTTTGATAGGAAAGGATGACGAATATGAAAAAAATAAAAATGAAAAAATGCGTACGAAAATTTCGGACTCAGTGTGCAAGGCCTTAATGCATTACATTACTTTGGCATTACTTTCTGTTACTTTGTTATGCTTAATAAAAAACCCAAAATTTATAGTAACCCAAAATTTAAACACTTCAAAACTAATAACACAATATAATGCATAACAGACTGAAGGAAGTGTCTCTGTCTCTGCACCTCACTCCCGATTTCCCCCGATATTTCATTATAAATTCAAAAGTAATGTGTTGAAATATTGCGTTACTCCATAAACAAGTAACTAGTTGAGTTACTTTGTTACTTTTTATGGAAAGTAAATGTCTTTGCATACTGAGTCCGAAATTTTCGCATGTTAATAAATAAATACGACCTCATGTTGTCAATCACATTTACACACTGCCGCCGAAACTTTCGTCCATCATATAAAAAAAAAAAACAGATCAGGCTCGATTTTCTGCGTTTTCGCATCCGTAGCAAGCATTTTGATAGGAAAGAATTTCAGCCTTAATCCATTACATTAATTTTGCATTACTTTGTTACTTTGTTATGCTTAATAAAAAATTTTTTTTTTTTATAGTTTTGGCAACTGTAAACACCCAAAAGTGAAAAGACAACAAAATAAGAGGTGCCAAGTATTTGAAAAAGTATATTTTGTTTTAAATTGAAAAGTAATGCATTATTTCACTGGGTACTTGAAAAAAAGCGTAACACTTTAGTATAGGGAGCAATACTCACTATTAACTAGGTGTTTATCAGCATGTCTATTTGCTGTTATTTAGTGCTTATAAAGCATGTATTCTGCATGACCATATTCTACATCCCTAATACTACCCAATACCTAAACTTAACAACTATTAGTGTGACCAAAAAAAAGTAATCTGATACGTAACTCACGCTACTTGTAGTAATGCATTACCCCCATCACTGGTTCCCAGACAGCGTGCTGATCTAGAACCAGCTTACCAAGCCCAAAACCTTAACCTTTAAAAGTCACGTAACAATGGATTAGGTCAGTGCTAAAGGGAAAGTCTGCTCTGCTTCCAGTGTAAGCAGACACATGGGAAATATTCAGACCCAATTCCAGGGCATATGACATTTGAAAAGTACAGATATGAAGCTTTCCTCCTGGGAATGTGAGGGAAAATACAGGCTCCAGCACAGGTTATTAAAATGCTGATTCATTCCAACAAGAGCAGCAGTTTAAAACCTCGAGTAAGTAGAAAGATCTTGAGTTTCAGTTCTGCGCAGCCTTGACATTTTCCCCCTCATGCTTTGAGAAAGCCCTTTCCGTTTTACACTTCTCACAAGATAAAAATCTTACCATTTAGAGTTGGTGTGTAGATCCTCAATTCATGAAGCACAAGCACATTTCTGTGTGAACTATTCGCACAACATAAATGATCACAACACAAACCTACCTAAATAGTCACCGTGTGAAAGACCGTGTGTAACACTTTAGCTTAAGAACCAATTCTCTCTATTAACTAGTTGCTTATTAATAATGAAAATAAACAAATTTATTCAATAAAATATACTCAAAAAACCCATATAATAGCAATACCATATTCTCGATCCTTTAACCCTAAACATAACTACTACAACTACCATACTTACTATTAATAAGCAGAGGGAAAACTATTAGTTAACAGTGATTATGTGTTCCCTAATCTAATTTCTGTAGAAATCTTGAACAAATCTTTTGTTAAACCATTCTTAAGTACCATATTACGTAACCATTCTTGCATAAATTGCTGGTTTTGCGAATGATTCACCCATGAATTTGTTCTGCTTTTGTTTCACGAATGGGGCCCAGTGAAAATATAACTGGTAAATCTGATGCTGGGTATAATAATGCACTGTAAAGCTGGCTAAAGTGACTCTCTGCGGTTTCCTGCGTCTGAGGCAGTGGTCACCTACTGTGGAACTGAAACAGTTGCCTTTGCCCTTCACACGTGATCCAAACTGCCCTGGATGAGCTTTGCTTCGCTGCTTGTGTCGACACATGGGGCCTCTTGTTTATCGCTAGCGATTCCAGGACACCGCCGCTGGGTTCCTGGACTCGTCATTTGTCATAGTGATTGACGGATGATGCCCCACGCCGTTGACTGACGAGTAAACACTTTCTCTGGCAGCACACGGAGAGCACATCTTGACTCAATTTGACACAAGTGTTTTCTGAGCTGCTGTTGAGTTTGACTGCTCATCTCTAGGAACACGGGCAGGGATTCAACAGTAGGTCAGGAAGAGGAACACTCTCCTTCCACCCATCTGCTCCCAAACGTTTTAATAACTCGCAAATTACACCAAATTTCACTGCCGTGAAACCGAACCCTAACACTTTTATTTAAGGAGACAGGACACTTATATAAAAACAAGTGGGAGAAATCCCAGCACACATAATGAATGCTGTACGAATGGAAGAGGCGACTGTAAAAGAGATACTCAGATTTATTGCCTGGTTGCTACAAGAGTACTTACCCCAGACTACACATGAGCGTTAGCTTGGCCAACCAGAAAAATACAGTTTTTACTCTTAAGAAGCACATCTTTTTTGGTAGATTTTATTGCTGATTTGGTATTTTTGGAGAGTTTGACACATTCAGCCACACTGACATTCACCTCTTGAAACTCGATTGAAATCAATGCAACAGAAACAAACAGGCATAATCTGTAGAACAAACACTTGATTTTCTAAAGCGGCACTAAAGGTAATGTGATTTTCAGCATGCAGTCGGAGGCTCCTGACACATCTCTTGACCTGCAGCTCTGTGGAAAGGCTTGGCGGTTGACAGGCTCTGATGGATTGGGTTTCACTGGCCAGCACTGAGCTGGACTCATCCATCAGACGGTCATCAGATGGCTGCTATTGTGTGGAGGACCAGACACTGCTGTAACAACATGGGAAACAAATTCACATCACACGTCAGAAGCGGATGTGATGCATGAATCACATTAGATCAAGGTGTTAGAGCTACACATGCTCTAACAAAATCAGGTTTTTTGCTGGTCAAGCTACTGTCAGTCCTCCATTGCTTAAAATCATGTTTTTTGCTGGTCAAGCTACTGCCAGTCCTCCATTGCTTGAGGTGTCAAAGAGGGCTTGCAGCAGACCAACTGCCACAGTATTGTCAGGCTTCAGCCAAACCTTATTCTGCAGGCGGACAGTATGATGGTGATCTCTGGATATATGAGTCTGTGTACATTCCCAAAGTCAACCGTCACTCAGAGTGGTGCATTAGCCCGGTGGCCCGAGCCTGACAGGTGGAGCTGCTTATCACCCGGCCAACACACACCGCTACAGATCACACTCGTAATATTTCCATATTAGCTGAAGCCACCTGGACTCACGAGCGAGTCAACACTCCCGCCTGGCAGCAGCTGAAGGCCTGCATTTGTCTCGGACCCCATCCACGTCACAACAAGAGTGGAGCATTTCACTCAACTGATCCTCCTTTACTGACACAATCACAGGACTCAGGTTACACTTTATTTTGATGGTCCGCTTTAGACATTCTGTTGCAACTAACTCTCACTGGAGTGTTAGACTGGTAATTAAGGTTAGCAGAATAAGTCGACAAGTACTTGTCAAAGTTACTAACAGTCAGCAGAGACTGTCATAATAAAGCATTAGCTTCTTTTGGGAAGCTTTAAGTGTCTTGTTTAAGCTCAGGAGTGGGAAAATATGAGTTTTCAAAACCTCATTTTAACTGAATAAAAAGCAGGCAAAGACACGGGACATCATTTGTTTTTTAGTGGTGTTTGCCAAGGCCAGCATCACTATCAGTCCTATTTATGGTTTGGGATTTGAACAAACTTTGGCATGTAAATCATCCCTGCTGGGGAGTGATAAATGATTGATTTAATCATTTTCTTTTTATGTTCTTGCTTTTTAAACATGTTCATTCATTTACTTATTGATTGATTTTTGTTTTGTTATGTATGTAATCATTTTATTCATGGCTTGTGTATTGGCTTATTATGTACAAGTCATGCCAATAAAGAGCAAATAGTAGACTTGCATTAAAAAGGGAACTGAGCGAAATCTAGAGGTCAGGATGTCATAGAGATATTGAGCAGGTTATTTTGACTTGGGTCAGTCACAAAGCTCTAGAAACCACCCTAAAAACACCAGAAACAAACCAAAAAACAGGCCAGGGCGGTGAGTGATCGTAATAGACAGCTTCAGAAGATTACTAACTATTAAAAACATGAATTCTGCTGGAGGAGTGTGGATGGATGGCAGTGTTGGACAGTGCTCTTCTCCAGGGTTTGGGTCTGTGCTGAGATCTGTGAGGGATTCAGACAGGCCATCAAAAACCTCTCAAAGAGCATCTGTTTACACACAAAATAACACACACTGGAAGCCAAGTAGCGCAGAGAGCATGGCAATGATTTCATAGCAGCTCTGGAAATAGATATTCTCTTATAACGACAAGTAATCCATTACAGATGCTGAGAGAACAATCGCTGCTGAACACTGCAAGCCTTATGGTACGTATGATCTGCACTGCATGGTCTGCTGACTACCTAGGGGACATTTAAGGCATTGTGAGTGTGCTCCTAACGCAAACGTGTTTCCAAACAATCTATGAAACAGATAACTCTTCCGGTTTCCATCAGACAAATCGTGTTTTTGAGTGTTAATAAAGAGATCAGGCTATCCCAGAATGCATTTCAACAAGCTCAGTGGAAAACAAATCCAGTGTTTTCCACAAATGACACATTGAAGAGCTCTCAGCTGTGATTGCGTTCGATTCTGGACATGTGATCATTGCTACATTTTTAATAGGACAGATGAACATTACACGAGGAAGTGAGATGACAAAAATCAAGCCTCGCTGATCATCGGTATTAAACGTTTCCAGCTGAAGGTTAAACTTCAATTTGACACCATTAATGTCGTTTCAAAATGCGTCCAGTTTCTGATATGGGGGAAATAAAAGCGAGCGAAGAGGTAGTGTTGAATATTCATTTCTCCATTAGCATTTCCCTCTGTGTTTCTCACAGTGTTCGGGGTTTGGTGAATTCCCATAACCCCCGTCCCGATGAACCCTCCCACATATGACACTACAAATTAATCAAGACCCCAAAAAACCCTCCAGCCACTCCATCACAATGAGCCTCACCCCCACCGGCCCCGCGCCTGTCTCTACTGGCAATTAAAACTCACAGCAACTATGTGCCAACAACTGTGTGTGTGCGAGAGTTTTTATTTTGTAATATATTATTAACAAACCTGTCTCCAGAAGTAAACTATATCTGACTAAATAAGTCACGACCAGTCAAAATGACTCATTCAGTATCACTATTGACATGCTAGATTTTACAATGATAATTAAAAGGATCAAATAACACAAAAGCATGTATGCAAATGATGTGGTGAAAACGTTTCAACAAGTCTAGACAACAGCTCTACACACTTGCTCAAGCAGCTTCATTATCTCACATTATTTCTCAGTAAGTAAGATCCCAATTTTAATTTAATTTAATTTATCAAAAGTGGCTGTAAATACATTCCTAATGTTACAAAACATTTATTTCAATTATAAATGGCTCTTCACAACATTACTGTTTTTAGTGATAAATAAAAGCTAAAAACTAGTGCGGTCAAATGATTAATCGTGATTAATCGTATATCCAAAATAAAAGCTTTGTTTACATAATATATGTGTGTGTTGTTTATTTATTATGTATATATACATACAAACACATACATGTATATATTTAAGAAATTTTTTGTTTATATATTAAATATATTTATATATATAATATAATAATATAAATGTCAATATTTTCAAAGTATATACTGTATGTGTTTGTATTTATATATACATAACAAATAAGCACAGCACATACACATATATTATGTAAACAAAAACTTTTATTTTGGATTCAATTAATCGCGTTTAATCATTTGACAGCGCTACAAAAAACATAAAAGACTACTTTCAAAAAAATATATGGCTCAAAATCTGCATCTTTTATTGGAAAATTAAACAAAATCTTTCAAACTTTAATAATAGCCTTAATCTTTTAAAAAGCTGAGAAGAAACTACATGTCATAAAAGTCACCTGTCAAGTTTGTGTCTCAGCATTTGAGAGTGTATTATGCACATTATTTTTTGACAGACATCCATGTCTTGTTATTCAAACGATTTGGATTTAAAAACGGGTGGATTGTATGATGATAACTATTTATTTCTTGATTGAAAAGTATTACGTGAATTGATTAATGTCCATGAGCATGTGTCAGAGTTTTTAGTTTTTGACAGACAAGATAACATGCATAAGGGAAAAATATGTTTGATTTTGGGGTAATTATAAAACATGCTGGAGACATTCCAAATGCTTTTTGCATAGTCCATTATACTTATTTTAAGGAACAAAGTTTATTTCACGGCTTAAATAAATTACATGTTTGGCTTGGTTAGTCAAAAAAAAAGTTACATTCAGCCATCGCAAATGCATTGTCTTTTGAAAATCAAGTTCATATTTTACCAGGAAAGGAGTTGTTTTGTTGTCTCATGTAACATAAATCTTTTATTTAAACCCATGAAAATGCAGATCCTTTTGTAAGAAATATATAGAAAATTTAAAACTGTTGCACTATTATTACCTCTTATATGTAATTATATAAATAATTAAGATGAATCACCTGTATTCCTTATTTGTAAGCTACTTTTAATAATAATTTACTTTTGTATACTAATGTATATTTGTGTACAGGTTGAGTGAACATGTCAGTGTGTTTTCTCTGTGTGTGTGTTATTGTTGGCAGTGAGGGGGGTTGGATCAGCTGTGTGCTGTTGTGTGTGTGTGTGTGTGTGTGTGTGTGTGGGCATGTGGAGGCTGTGTGTGGGAACCCCGCGCTCCTCTCTTCTCATACATTGTTCCGCTGCTCCTACAAACCGTTAATTCTACAAAAGATGCTCAGGCTATTGTAGAGCAGGACAGCTGAGGAGAGGACGAGGGGGGTGTGTGGGGTCCCCCTCCTGCCCTTCTGCACCGGCCCGCACTCAGGCCCTCTCCAGCGGATTTGCTCCGGCTGGATTTTCTCCTACAAATGATGTAAGAGGCTCCCGCCGCTGCAGCTCATCTGAGAGATGTTACATTTTCATTGCAGCCCGGATGGCAAAGAGCTCACTAATGGAGCCCATTGTGATGCAAATGACAATTACTTTTTTAATTAAGACCGGGGAGTGCAGAACTAGAGAGCGAGACGGATGAAGAGGTGGAGCCGAGAGACATCTCTTCTCAGATACTTTGAACTGCAGCTACTCAGAATGTGAAGTTTAAAAAGTTAGAAAAAAGTTCTGAAACGGTTTCTGCCACCTTTAGAACAAACACAAATAGAACCTAAATTATAGGACTGAATCAAAAACAAAAAGAAGATAATTTCTATAAGAAATAAATGATGGTTGAAATGAATCTGTGGAGTGTTTTTTGAACCAGTTCATTAAAATGAAGCAGACAGCGAATGCTTTTAATTTTATTATTTTTATTTTAAACTTTTTTCACATGATCTCAACATAAGTTATTTTCTTGTGATGCCTTTTGATTATCTCCTTGACTAACAAAATGAAATAATAAAATACAGAAATATCATTAAGTTACTTATGTTTCTGAATAAATAAAGCAGTAATGATTCATCAAATCACATGTCTGTTAGCCTAGCTAGCCTATCCTACAAATAAAAAACTAATTATGAAATATAATTTCATTTCAAATGGATAAGGAAAATAAAGTGGTATTATTGTTACGCTTACTAGCAAAATGTATGCTCATTAGGCCAATAGGTTTGCAACAACTGTTATTTTATGTTGTATTATTACTTTATTTTATTATTTCGATCACATAAAAAAAAAAAAAAAAAATAAGATGGGATCATGAGAAAAAAGAAAGAAAGAAAAATAATAATTCATGGCCTCTTAGGGCTTGCGTAGCATCACTATTTTTAGTTAGTCACTCCCCTTGAGCAACTTTGCTGAATAAATAAAACTATGGTAAAACTGGTCAGTAGACTGGTAATGCTTCTCAAACCTGACTGGCTGAAGTATGCAAAATACAAAGTATGCATTTATTTTCGCCTCTGGTTGTATTTGTGAGTAAATACCATCTTTCTATCTATATGCATTTATTTTTGAATAACCCCAAACACCTCCCATGAAGAACATTTCAACAACTACCATCGCTGGCTTGCAGCATTGCAGCTTGAAGTTTAACACTGTAAACACCGGGCAGTTTTTCCAGGGGAGGTCGAGCCCTGAGACTAAGGTAGCGTGATGATAACGCCAGGTTAAACCCTGAGAAATTTCTCTCCCCCTGTGTTGCCACCCCTGCAGATTAAGCCTCTGTCTGTTTTTGTCCCCAGCACAAGAGCCTGTGGCATTCCATGGCAGCAAAGCCCTGCGCGCCGTCACATGGTGGAGATTAGCCAAACTAAGACCTCAATAGAATGCTCACTTTACCCCCACCCGCCTCCATCCACACACACAAGCGGCAGGAAAAATAATACGTCTGCCTGCGTCCAATGTAGGAGTCTAGACACCAAAATGAAGCGATTGCGGAAGATTTGGGTTAATTGTGCCAGATCGTTCATTGTGGCATTGGTGGTGGCACATATGAATATACATCGAGAGCAAACGAGAGGCATGTTTCTCACAGGCGGGAGGGAGGAGACAACATCAATCGTCCATCCTAAAGCTGCTTTAACTGAAGATTCAGAAAGTGCTGGTGCCGTCATCCTACCCCTCCGCAGTGCCCCATTTGCCATAGGATTGGAAAACCAAGCTGCATCATACATCCACAGAAACTGAGAGCTCATTATAATTGGTTCTCTATAGGGCAGCGCCTCCTGCCCACTTCTAGCTTTGGCAGATGATTGCACCTGAGTCTGAGTTTGACCCAGACATGTAACGGCAGATGATGCATTCATTACTAACGATGATAAATGGGGCCATCGAGGTGTATCATTTATCGAAGGAATGACAAACTTCACCTTCTAATCCTTTTTTCCCCAAATAAAAAAACATTTCCAACCCCCCCTCTAAGTTTTTTTTCTCTAATGGGCAATCATTTTGCCCCCCTGAGCAAAAAAGTAACTTTTAACTTTAATGTGCTATTTATATTTGATTTGACCATTGATGTACCTAAATTATGCAAATTTTAGGTTGCCTTGAATAATATGTAAAAAATAAGACAGATACTGCTCATAAAGTCCCTTTTTGAGATTATGAGGTTTATAATATAATATAAAAACAAACTGAAGCATTTAAATTGATAACAGAATAGAATAGACTAGAATTTAAAACAAACTGGAAGCATTTAAACAGATAGAATAGAGCTGAAAACAAACTGAAGCATTCATAATGAAACCTGTAAGCTAAATATTAAAAAAAAAATGTGTATGTATGTTTTTTTTATATAGTTATCTAAACATGCCCATTTAGGAGAGTTTGCACACTACCTGTGTGTGACTGAAAATGGCTCTGAGTTTTGTTACCATTCTGTGCCCATCATCCGCTATATCAAACAATTAATCAAGCCACTCTTCTTTAAACCATGATGACCTTTTAATTCATGTCATTGGGTTTGAGTTGGCTCATGCGTCATGCTCTTTCATCCGCTACCATTATTGTATTTAATTTCTTCAGTGACTGATTTGGCGCACATCATTCTCTCTCTATGAAACCTGTTAACCACATTCACCAGTTGTAACTCTTTAGCGGTTTAGCTGAGAATTGCAATTATTTCACATTTACTAGAATTCAATCAAATGGCTTTGCCAACTAATTTTTGCTTGTGCACAGCACATTATTTCTTCTGCGTGGCTGCATATGTGCACAACTTAAAGGGGGCATTGATTTTGTTCTGCTTCGTCTTTGTTTCCACTAATTTGCCGGCACTACTGGAGTTCCTCTGGTGCCCCACATTAACCCTGTTTATTTTCAACAGCTCCATCATTCTTGTTTTTTCTTCCCTTCAGTCCGTTCCTCCCTCTCCAGCCGCTGGCTGCTTTGTGCGACTGTATCGGCCAAGGCTGCAGTGTCTGGCACTCTCCGTTCAGGTTCAAAAGACACCATGAGAGCCTCCACCAGCACCAGTTCTGCTGAGCTCACGGGCCAAGCGAGGGCAGCTCTGTGACATCCGTAAATCACAGCACTCACATCCAGTGCGAGGAAAACAAGCCTTCTCATGGGTACTCGCTGACACCGCAGAAGGTCCTTCTCTCCGCTTTGGCAGCGGAGCACCGTTCTTAAAACCCCTTCATAAGTCATATTTGTGATGTGTGCTTTTGCAATGAGAGCCTATAAAGTCAGGCAGGGCTAATAAAGGTAGATGGATGGCAGCGATCGGCTTGGATCAGGGAGACTGTGGGCGTGTGAAAGGCAATAAGGGAGTGGACGCGAAGGCTTTGCTCTTTTCTCACATTGAGTGTACGTCTCATCTCGGTTGTGGCTTTGAACAGACAAGCCTTAATGATCGCCTCTTTGGCAGTTGACCCATTTCTCCTTAACTAAAGGCTGGCTTACCCAGACGAGTCACATATATTGTTTCTGCTTACCACATGGTAATCCTAATTTATTATGTCCTCGGGGAATGAGATTACAAAGCCTGAGCAATTGATGATTGAAGTTACTGGTATTTGAACAACTTCAACTATTGACCTTGCGGCTGACCTTAAATTACACCGTACACACATGCCTGAAACCTTGGCAGAAACACAAATGTTTGCCAGCTCAATTGCACACACATACAGTAGCATAGGAGAGTGTGGTCATGGTACAATCATAAATGGTTGGCCACTCACACATAACATGGGGTGAAGCCAGGTACCTGACCATGGGAAGTCAGTAACTGATCCAATACAATTGCAGGGCCTAGTTAACACTGAACAACTAGCATTAAAAACTAACTCTGTATTACCTCACCAACTACAGCTACAATGCTGCATTGTTTCCTTAATGAAATGAATTCACCTAACTGTAATTTACCCCAGTGGCAAAGCCAAGAGTACAGGCACCATCAGGAGCCGCTGGTGTCTGCAGCCCCTCCCTGTGTTTGGGGCTCCTGGATGCAGGACACTGGAGCTCACGATACATTAGTATGCTTCACACATGCCACGCTTTCCTGCCTGTTTGTTATGGGTTGGTTTCTCACCGTAAATCTGCCTTGGGAACCCCCAAACAGCCAGAACATTTAATGTGACTAAAGTAAAACAAATAAAAACGACACATGCGTTTACTCATGCATATGTATGGACTAAACAAACACAAACAATCTCACAACTGTCAAGTTTGATTATGGCCCAGAAATGGGAAACCTCACCAACCCCATACCCCCAACAACCCCCCCCCAGTAGGCACGCTCTATTTTCTACAGAAATATGGCAAAAAGTACAATTTGTTCTCAAGAACAAGTCATTTGCATTTCTAGGAACTACTTGGAATATGATATAACCTCTTCTGCTGTATCTTTTGTTAATCCTAGAATCTCTGTCTACTTTGACCTTTTAACCAAGAGGCTGATACGTTCAAATTCTTGGGAAACTTCTCTTTCGCAGGAAGTTGTGGGGAAATGTCTGAGTGTCTGTGAAAGCCTGTACAGATGCAGGTTAAGTTCTCAGACATCCAGACTGGCTGAAGGAATATCCAATACCACATACTAGGCAACTCAAAAACTACGTAGACCAGAAAAGTGAACTTCCAAACCCTCTTCACATGCACTGGAACACTGACAGATGCATGTGACAACCAATGGGCTTTCTGCTCTCTAGAGCTTGCCTGGAGGAAAGAAATGCAAGGGACATTATCCGGGTATGACGGGGAAGTGAAAGCTGTCGACACATGCAACACAGGAGCGTGGCAATGATGTCAGAGGCTGCTGATTCGTGAGTGACAGTGATGAAAGGGATAGTCCGTCACATTGACACTGCACTGATCTATTGCTTCATTATTCTAACCTTCTTAGACAGGAAGTTAATGCCTTTGAAATGTTATCAATAACTAGACTTATTGGAGTTTATGTGTATGTATGTGTTTTTTGATTTAAATCGATGTGAAACGGTCTTTGCATATTTCATGAGACAGTTAATCTCTGGATTTGCATTTGAATTATATTGTTCAGTGAATTTGCTTGAGAGGCTTTGTGCTCTCATTCAAAGCAGATCATTTCATCCAATTACAGATCCAATCACTAATTCCCAGTTCATTATGGAAGCAGAAAGTAAACAGACAAGAAACAGATGGATGAGGGTTTTTCCTGAAGTATGTTTTCAAAATGGAACTAATTGGTATTCTTGGAAAAGAGCCGCAGAATACACTTGTGTGAGCACAATTTATGATTGTCGACATCAATCGCTGATCTCTGCCCAGTCTTGGCTCCCTGAGGCCAGCGTTTCTGGGGCGGGGCTCGAGCTGCCGTATTCTCAGGCTAAAAACAGCCTTGTCCATTTGCACATTGCGCAATGATCTACGTACAGTGTACAGCCCATCCAAACCACTTTCCTATGCAACTGGAAACAACAGAACATACCCAAGAAAACTGAAGCTGGGGTTGGCTTCCAGCTCTCACAATCGGACAAATTGCGAAGAATGGGATTTGGGAGGTTTGGACTCTGGTTTGGGCCCAGGCAGCAGTCTGATTATGGGATCAGGCCTGAGCCCCAATCGAAAAATAAACAGAATCACAGGGCTCATGCTGTCAGGTCCGAGTTCCTGTTATACTTGTTCTCTCCCACGCAATAGAGCGCTGGATATAGTGATTAGGTATTGTTGCTTGACTGTACAAGGAAATATTTAATGACAATACTAAACTACACTGATTACAACTTTGTACACATTAGAGGTTTAACTAATACCTCTGCTTTCTATTTTTTTCAACCCTGCATCTCCAGCATGAGCACCGCAGAACAGAATGGCTTGAGTATGTGCATAGGCGCACTTGTGATGTACCGTGAAATAAACTGGTCTCTGGGCTTTCGTTCACACGTCGCACCTAGATGATGCAGCTCAAGCCACATTGCACCTCTTGTGTTTTTATGAGGATGATTTGAAGGCCAGTGGGCAGATTTGGTCAGGACGTTGTTGCCAATGATCTATACACAAAATTACCTCACCATAGTTGTCTGTTGGGCAAAGGCTTTTCCATTTTTTTGTGTTGTGACACCGAAATATAAAGGAATTGCTCTGCTGGAATTACATTTTACATGGGATTTACATGGTTTAAGCCTATGTCATATCATATAGGTCTGAATGTTGGCACCAGAAGCCTTGTGGGCAGTGTGCCATTGCAAATCAGGCGTCCCGAGTTTAAATCCCAGCTCACAAAGTCTTCCCGATCCCAACCCCCCATCTTCTCTCTCCCACTTCTCTTCCTGTCTCTTCCTGTCTACATACTGACCTATCCTAATAAAAAAAATAAAAAAAACATGAAATAATAAAAAAATAGCTCTGAATGTTTTCAGTATCATGTGTTTTGGCCCTGTTTGGCAGATGAAGCATGACAGCTAATGCAGCATGCAGTTGTGCTCAGATTGGCCGTACCTGATTCACACCTGCAATGCCCCATCCACCTGCAGAAGGGTTACACAACATTACCAACTCACAGGAAATGGAAGTGATTTGGAAAAGAAGCCAGCATAGCATAGAATCCCGTATCCTTTGTTTTATGCTTTGAAAACAAAGGCTTTTCTACTACACTGAGCTAGTGGTGTAATGCAGAACAGTGCTCTTGACTTCAATTGTAACATCTTCATTCCCATGGTGCTGTTTCACCTGTGGACACACCTGACAGATGAGGTAGAGCCCTGTTGGACTGTGAGAGAAACCATCTAGACTCCTTCGGGACAAAGACACAGTTCAGCGGGGCAGAGTGGACTCTGGGATATGGTGTCTTTCCCATAGCAAACAAAAGCGTGAAGGAATAGGAGCTAAAGGCACACGGATCGGTTACAACTTTAATGAACACCTTGATATGCAGAATTACCCAGCAGTGGCCAATCGACAACACGGGAAAAGGGTTAGATAATGCAGAGATTGTTTGCATCTGAGACAAACATCCGTTTTGTCAGAGAGCAATAAGAGTCCAGATATCTGCATCTGTATATCGAGCACAACAAAGACACACCTTCATGATCTCAGCTCGGAGAAAAAGCCTCAAGATTGCTGGCTGTTTTGTTCTCTGGGCTCTCTGAGGGCCCAGAATGGTCTCTATGTAGAACAATACGGCCCATCCCGGGCTCTCTGGCCCTCTGTAATATCGGAGTGAGTGATCTTAACCCCTCCTTTTTCGGCTCGCAGATATGCTGAAGAGATAACGCCTCGCCATCTCTTCCGTTAACATTCAACCCAAACATGCAGCTCATTTGTTCTTCTTGTGAGTTCCACTCAGAGGACGTGAAATATGTTGTCAGATAGACAATGAGTTGTGCTCTCGGATGCTCTTGTGTTGTACCCTAAGGGCTTTTTGCGGGACGGTGGTGTATTTGACGGTCTCCTCTTAGTAACATATGGAATGGCGCAGGTATGTGTTTGTTGTACATGTATCTGACAGCTGTCTGTAAGAACGGCTAAGCGAAGATAAACTTCACTTTCAGCTTTGCATATTATTAAAGAAAACATTCCAGTCGCCATGGAGATTTGTGCTGCAGGTGATGATGGATCTTTGTCGAGGCAGAATTCCTCTCGACCGAGAACCTGTCTCTCACTCTGTTCATACTTGGCATGCATTCAATCTCTCTCTCTCTCTCTCTCTTTGCAAAGAAAGGCAAAAGCAGGTAGGGCAACCTTGGGTTTCAGGACCCACCCTCACCTCTCACTTCCTGTTGCACGTACGCTTGCTGGCACTCCAGAAAATTCCTCACACTAAACACAACATGTCCACTGCAGTGGAAATTACACAATACTTATGTAATTGCATGTCTGCAAATAATCAGACAAAAAAAATAATAATAAAAAAAAATCAACTTGACATTATTATTCCAGAACATTTTATTTTTTCCCCCATTCTGTATATGTATCAGTGCAAAAACAAATGCATGTTCTCCAGTGTTTAGATTAGTCTTCAGGTCTTCATTGTTCATGTTTTAGACTTGTTACATAAAGAGCATATATGCAACATGACTCAACTGAACCAACCTGAAATATACACTAATTTATTGCTATTAGACCATAAGAAACCTCATTAATGTGACAGATTTTATTCCTCGTTTGAAATGTGAAATGTGAGTTTGGTACGCTGCTCTGAGACTTCAATATTTCCTCATACAAGTATATGAATTTGGTCTTGCATGCCCAAAATAGCTGCCTAGAGGTGTTGCCAATATGGCCGCAACTGATCTGACTTCCATCTAGTTCAAGTTCACATCATTTTGTGCTTCAGTTTAAATGTGATTTTTTTTAAAGGCGTGCAATTTTTTTTATATATTTTCTATCATATTTTTGCCAACAGTATTATCTTGAAAAAAGAAACCCTTTAAAACCCTATTAAATTTAATACTAATTTCGACATTTTGCCAAGAATTAATTATGGTGAAGCTATTTAAATTTAATACTAATTTCGACATTTTGCCAAGAATTAATTATGGTGAATCAATTAAAATAAGAAAAATAACATCACAAACAAAAAGTTAAGTAAAGTATGCACGGTAACATCACAAACACAAGAAATTGTTAGGTCCTCACTCCTTGCAAAGGGTTACAAGCTTGTAGTAATGATCATGTCAGACCTGAAAATGCTCTTGAATCTGACACTTCAGGGGACATGAGAGCATCTGCCCATCCTTGCACTGAGAATGCAGCGCCTGTCAACTAACCAGAGTTGCATGACTCTCCTCTCCCAGAGCCGACTCACTTCAGTGGAAAAGATTACGTGCGTGGCATAACATGTGCTTACACTTAAGCATGCAAAAAGAGCAGGACTTGAGAAATGAACGTTTGCAGGACACAATATTTGGGGCGGCTCCGGGGCTGTTTGTGGTACTCTGTGGACTCTTGTAAAGAGCACTGCTAGGTGTGTGAGGTAGAGATCTGCCCTGCCAGCGTCACAGTGCCAAGCTAAAGAGAACAGGATGTGCTGAAGTATCAGAACAGCCTGCTCAGTGAAACAGATAGCGTTCAGCGAAACACGCACTAACGCTTCAGCCATTATCTGTCATGACATGAATGATGCTTCAAATCATGCAGCCTGTGGAGGAGAGGTCTACTGACAATCCTCCATTTCTTTTAAGATGCCGGATAAATGGTGACAAACAGCCCATTACATCAAGAACAACTAAAGGCTGAAATATACTACAGATTTTTGCCACAATTTACAAGTTGATGCTAGTTGTGGAAAGTCAGGGCCAGTAAGTATATGATGTTCGGTGTTTTAAAATATATTCACATTTGAAAAGTGCAATGAATTTTAGCACAAAAGCAAGGAAACTAGGAAAGTGCTGATGCAAAAGCCATAATGCTTTGTGTTCCTGTGACATGCATGTCAAGAAATTTAATTTTCTTTTAGTTCTTTTTGTCTTAAACTCTGAACAGAGACATGAAATAGATCGGTCACACTAAAATGAACAAACAGCCAAAAAAGATTCGCAACGCCGCCTCATTGCTACTAAAAATGTCTCTTCGGTCTGGATTTATCTTTGGCCGGCACTGTAGCTGGGGAACAGGAGCAGCCAAAAACTCTCTCAGGAGCGGCTTGGAGGCCTGCGCTCTCTCCGCCGCGATCCTATCTGACTTGGTAGCGTCCCAGTGCCGCATGTTGAGAGTGCCATCAGAGCAGATCAGCGTGTATGCCGGGGGATTTGCTGCCACCGAGAGCGTAAGCTGGATTTATGAATCATTTTTCCACCGATGTTGAAGAAGAGGAAGCCAGCTGATCCAAGCCAACAGCACTCATCTAAATCTCTCCTTAGCCCTTCATTTGAGACTCCTGCTGTGAGGCAGCACTGGAAAGACTGAAATCCGAGGACAGATTTATAGAGATTTTAGGAAGAGGCCTTTTATGAAGCCCACAATAAAATTGTTACATTCTCTCGTCTCCAGTGTGGAAATGCTGAAGCGTCCAATCAGTTAACGACTGTCAATCTCATGCATGCAGACTTGTGTCACACACAAACCAAGCTTTATGTTTGGTGGCAGAATTAACTCTCACAAACGAGTCTCGGCAGCACGTCTGAAAACCCTCTGATTACACATGGCCTCCGGCAGCAGGTGGGACAGGTAAGAGCTCACTGGAAGAAACCAGCCCAGTGGCACCAAGTCTAAACGCATCTCTGCCTATACATAAAGAAGTCCAGGTTTAAGATATTCTGGGAACATCTTCCTGAATTAGACACTCCATGCACACATTACAGGAAACGATGAGTTGAGCTGCCAGAAACCATCTGACAAACATTGGCCGTAACGTGCCACGCATTTATGATTTCTATTTCTAGAAGCACAAATGGTAGTCTGCTACAGTTTCACCTTAAATAAGGAACATATTAGGGCTTTAATGAAGTTTGCAGAGATGGAATAGAAAATGCAAGAAAAAGCAAAGCCCATTTTCACGCATTTAGCTCGCTGAACGCCTTGAAAATACATTATGAAGCTTTTGAAATAATGACGAAATGAGAAAGCATTGTTTAAAAAAGGCATCTGTAAAGTGTGATACAAACACACATCATTTCTTTTCAGTAAACATGACTGAATCCACATGACTTGAGCTGTTCATAGCTACATTTTGGGCTTTCGGTTCCACTTAGGTGCCTGAAAATTAGATTCGGCAATGCTAAAGTTTGCGATAATTCTCAGTGTCCAAATCCTGATTACCATTTCATAATTTATGCCAGTTATAACATATCCATCATAGTAACTCTGAGCTACATGTGCCGAGTGAAACAGGCCTTTACGCTGCAAAAAAAATCCCATCAGGCTTTGCAGAACTGCTGCCTTGACTGCACAGGTATGAAACTCAAGCTGGCATGAACATGTTTATCTCTTTCAGAAGCTGATGTGGTGACACTGGCTGCTTCACTGACAAGCGCTCAGATATCGCCAGGACAGCATCTATATAAACGTGTCCTCCGTTTGAACCGCGATCTTCAAATCAGAGCGAGGGGAAAACAGCCCTCATGGCACCAGGACAGTTCTACACATCCACAGACAAGAGACTGTTTGTTCCAGACTGAAACATGACACTTCATATGCAGAAAGAATGTCTTGCCGTCTGTCTGTCTTGCTTTCGTCCTTTCCTGAAAAGATTTACAAACACAAAGGAAGCAAACACAGGCTCCTTCATGTCTGCGAGGTGTTGTAAGTGCTACGGGGTGATTGACAGCTACAGTTTGAAGCGAGTGTACAGTACAGTACAGTACAGTACATGTGATTTAATTCCTTCTATTTGCTGGATAAACAAACAAAGGGAGCCTGTGTTTTCTGAAAGTACAAAGCATTTTATAGAACCTTGAGTCAGGTTTCTGTAGTGCAACTGAAAGATCACCATCAATATTCTCTCTGAAAAAGCTGACAAATTAAGTAGGTTTAGGCTTTTATTCACATGTAAACACTGCAGCACACATACACAGAGCTCAGCAAGTTGAAACATTAATGTGCATATATGTATATAGTTACATGCTCAATTCAAGATATGCTACTCTGGTCTCTAGATATGTCTGGAGCCCCTTTTCAGTGTAAGTCTAAGGGATTTTCTTGCCTTTAAGTCTGACTGCTTAGAAAAGCACTAGTAAACCTCTCCACAATGAGGCACAAGATTTGAGGGATAATTCATGCATACTGCTGGGGATTGTTCCAGTCACTAACCCTAAATATGGCTAATAATAACACCGATGTTTGCTTTAGCAAGCACCACAAGTAATGTTTATCAGATCGCTTGGAAACTGGATTGGGAAAAAGAGCAAAAATCTGCGATCTGCATTAAATGACTGTCTCATGACCCCCGTACAGGAGAAACATCCGTACAGGTGAATAATGATGTAAAGAGTGATGGTACAGCAGCTAATGGTCCGTCGCTATACTGCATGGATCCCATATGTGAGGCGCGTCCCATGCTGAGAGGATGAGAGACGTTGAGGTGTTGTAAGCTAGGGAAAGATGGTTCCCATACATCACTGTCCTGGACAAGGAGTTCAGCTGAGGCGATACGAGAGTGTACTCTCACACTCATTTGAGACGCCTCAAGAAAACCCAGATGAGGAGCTCCGTGTGTGGTGTGCAGAATTCACCCGAACTCTGACTGCTGAAATCCTGAAACAAGACAAACGGGCTGAACATCCAGCTGAGTGATGGCAGCAAAGGTCAGATTCAGCATTTGGGTTGGAGGAGTAGATTGTCAGCCAAGCTCAAGTGCTATAGACAGATGTTAGAGGCATCCGCTTAAAATCTTGGTTATGTTTGGGCCATAACTGGGTCTTTGTGACAACTTATCTTCAGCAGATTCTTTACAGTATTTAGCAGCATGCTTGTTTCAATGAAGGCAAAAGCATAGATACCAGCGGCTCCAAGTGAAGATTTTAACGTAATTTCAGGAGGAGTATGCCCATCTATTCCTCCAATTAATATCCAAGTATAAGTACAGCCTCTTACCACTTCCGTTGTAGTTGTTGTAGTTCTTTCGGCATCCCTCCTCCTCCCCATCTCCACCTTTTATGCATATTTATTTATTTATATATTTATCTTTCTGTCTATAGGGGGGCTCTCTGAACCCTCCATTGCAGACTTCAAGCCAAATCTGTTTAACACTAATACTAAGATTATATGGACACACAAACTCATGAATGTGCTCTTCTTTCAGCCAGCGCTGCAAAATATTTAATCACTTTTGGATTCTTTAGAACCTGTCAGATTTTTCCCATCTTGGCCTGTTTGGTTCTGCAAAACCAGTGCTAATTGAGTTCATCTCATGTAACATTAACCGCAGAAGGAGAATGAGCGTGTGGGGTGATGAGGTGAGAGATCTTTCTGTTTGCACTCCTTAAAACTTCACACAAAGGGAATTGCACAATGTTCTTTGCCAACCGGTTGGACAGTCAATAATGGATAAGAGAAGACATGAAAACAAACAGGCTTATTCAGAGTTATTAATCTCTTGAAATCCATTCAGCTGGCATTCGATGAGATTCGCTGCTATTGTAATCTGGTGGAGATCAAACGAACAAACACACAACTGACTTGCTCTTTGCTCGTACGAGATGCCATCATGAAAAAACGCAAAAAGTTAAAGTCCACCGTGTATGCAATGGATGTGCTTCATTCAGACTCAGGAAACATGTTAACATGCGTTATCACTCTGTCAGAGTCTTTCAGCTCGTTCTCAGAGATGGCATGAATGCATCAAGCAACATGCATGTTGAGCATGTGCCAGTGCATGGACGAGGGGAATATAATAAGGGTGGCTGCACACGGGTGGCTACGTGCTCCAGGAGAAGTAACAGAGGGGCCTAGAATGGGGATGGAGAGGAGGAGTAAATGGCTTTGAAGACCTCACAACGGTCTGTTTACACAGTAAACGCACTACCGTAGCCCAGCACTTCATGCCTCAGGGAAGCAGGATTTTAAAAAATATTCACACAAGAATTGGGGCGAGTCCCCTCAGTGCATAGGGAACAAAACGGGAATATCTCAAAATATCTCTTACTTCTCAGATGTTCCTCTGAAACAAACTGTGTCAAAGCCTGCAGTCAAAAGTCAGAGATCTCAATATGAATTTAATGAATTCTTCACTTATTCAAACTTAATGTCTGAGCCATGATATCCACATTAGTTTTGTAGCTGTTACTGCATGTCAACAATCGTCTCATTTGTGCTTATCGCTATGTCCCATGAAATAGACTGAATTTATGGTAACTACAGAAGTTTGTTTCCGCCGCTAAAGAGGTTCTTTCTCGCAATTGTGTTTATATCTCACATTTGGGACTTTTCTTCTCAGACTTGTGAGTTTAAATCTCGCAACTGAAAGACTTATGAAATCAGTATTGTGAGTTACCATCTCGCAAGTTATAAACTTGCAATTGCAAGTTAACATCTTGCAGTTCGCATTTTTTTCCCTCAGAATTTTGACTTTGTATTTTGCAGTGACGACTTATAACCTCACAATTGTGTTTATATCTCACAACTGCAAGAATTGCGAGAAAGACTCAATTGCAAGAAATAGTCACAATTATGAGAAAAGAAGTCAGAATAGCAAGATATAAACTTAGAATTCTGAGAGGAATAGTCTGAATTTTGTGATATAAACTTGCAATCCTGACTTTTATGTCACAGTTCTGACTTTTTATCTCATAATTCTGACTTTTTATCTCACAATTCAAATATTTTTATCTCACAATTCTGACTTTTTTAATTTCATAATTCTGACTTTCTCTTACAATTCTAATATTTGTATCTCATAGTTCTGAATTTATTTCACAATTCTAATATTTTTATCTCATAATTCTGACTTTTGGTCTCATAATTCTGACTTATTTTAATCTCAAAATTCTGACTTTTTTCCCACAAAACTTCACAAATCTAACAATACCAAAATTCATAAATCAAAAATTCTGAATATTCTAAAATCACAATTATCAAAATTCTGACTTTTTATCTCAGTTTAATCACACAAGTCTCACAGTATCTCACAATTCAGATTTTTTTTATCTCACAATTCTGAATCTCACAATTTTAAAATTCTTATCTCATAATTCTGACCTTTTTATCTTACAAGTCTGACATATTTAATTTCACACTTCTGACTTTATCTTATAAGTCTCTCAATTCAAATAAAAAGTCAGGATTTTGAGATAAGAAGTTTGCAATTAGCTTATTTATTTATTTATTTATTTCCTGTTGCAGATAAAGGCTGCCATAGATAACTGCAGAACTCCATTAGGTCAGTTACATTTTATTTGGTCTACTCAAAAAGTCCCTTTTAGGCAAGTCATGTCACTCGACGGCCATCTTTGAAACACCTCTCGGGAATGCAAGTGCAGCTCCTCTCTCTTTAAGTGGGGAAACATCAAATTCTCCAAAACCGTTCGCTAACTTACGATTAAATTTCATATTTTAAAATCACCAATGAAATCTGACACCAACCTTATCATAAATGTTGTTTCATTTGCTCAAATAGAGTTAAAAAAAAAAAACTTATTTCTGTTGCATGCACAGTCCTAAGGGCACTTCTCAGAATGTTGACTGTTTCTATAGAAACCGGGACTTCTAACACCAGCTGCAGTGACGCGCTGACTTTACTGATAAGAGATTAGCTTTTATTCCGAAGGTGAGGTTCCTTTGATAGAGCAGTGTTGCATTTTTCTCCATTCAAAACGACACGTCTTGGGTATTCTATAGTCTTTGGCCTACTTTACACATTCTGCTGACATGTACCCATCCCACCAGATCCCTTGGCCTTAATCAGCCCACCAGCACCAGACTCCCTTTTGCACTCCTCAATGACATCACTCTTTCCAGAGCCACTATCACCATCATTACCCACAACCCTTTGCGGCAGCATGGTTATCTAGGCGGGAATAATGCCTATGATTACCTGTGAGCAATTTGCTCACTCACAAGTTTATACAGCATACAGGAAGCTCGAGAAGGCCCTGTATGGACATGCCCATGTGCAGGCCCACTTGGCAAGAACAGTCCCGTCACATCTACACCCAGAGTGCTGAGACAGAATACACCTCTGGCTCCTGTCACTGCAAAAAAAGACCAAATCAAACTGGCACAACATGTGCTCTACCGCATAGGCAATCTCGCGTATCGGCCGAACACACACACACTTAATGCCACAGTCATGCTGTAATGTCAAATGCACACACAGACACTGTAACACAGGTCTGCCGATTTACAGATACCAATGCACAGCCATGAGTCATTTTCCGCCCCAGACAGACCCTTATCAGCATGTCTTACAGTTCCGATCAAACGCTGATTTATCTAGACCTCCGTCCTGTTATTATTGTTTAGGATGATGTGTGAAGTCTTCCTGACTGTGTTCTTTGGTTACTGAAGCAGCAACCAGTTTATTTAGTTGAGTGTTGCCACATAGAAAGCAGATTCTTGTCTGCACAGGTGGATGACATCATGACAGCCGAGCGCCCGGGGCACACGAGTGAGGAAACAAGAGGATCGCAGCTGGAGGCCTTTGACTGACAAACTCAAGTGTGAGATTTGAACTATTAAAACTCTAGAGTGACTGCAAACACAGACAGACTTTTGTGCTCATAAGAGCAGTGATCACTAACCTTTGTGAAAGAAAGTACACTTTTATCCCGGAAATAATATACCGAAGTGTGAACTGAATTCACTGTATGTTTTCAGACACATTATATTTGCTGATAAAAGAAAAATATATTATAGTTCACATTTATATTAAATGCAGTTTGATTATTTTTTTGACCCACTTAAGTAATGCTTCAGTACATATTTATGTGGCGTTTCATAATTACTTCTATAGTCTTTTAAATAAACAAGCATTTACGGTAACTTTATTTTATTTCTATTGAAAATTGTGTCATTGTATTTAAGTATTTGTGTAAAATGTAGTACATTTTAAATATAAGTTTAAACGTAGTCACATAACACACTACAGTTAATATTTAGTATGGTAGACAACACATCAAAATAAGTGTAGTTCTTTAAAGTGCAATTTGTAATGTACTTTCAATTAGAACTTTTACAACTTTTATTATCACAAACTACACATTACAAAAGTGTACTTAACTGTGTTAAAAGGACCGTTCATCTAAAAATGAATATTCTGTCATCATTTACTCTCCCTCATGCAGTTCCAAACCTGTATGAGTTTCTTTCAGCTGTTGAGCAAGATATTTTGGTAACCAAACAGTTGACAGTAATAATTGACTTCCATACTGTGGAAAAAAAAACTGTGGAAGTCAGTGGCTACCAGTAAATGATAACAAGGTGTGTCCAAATTTGCATGTTGCATTATGCTATGCCGTTTTTAAATATGTAATGTGATTAGAGAAAAATGTTCACACAGAAAAATCCCAAAATGAAAAGTGCACCTCAAAAACCCGGATGATGCACCTGATGGTTCCAGAAGTAAAAACTCAATTCGTTTTCTCCATAAGAATATTTTAGGCAATTACTCGTAACCTTTAAAGACTTGGTGGTGAAAAACTGCATTACCCATGATTTTGCACAGAAAATTAAACCAGTCAGATAGTTGCATCGAGTAAATTGCACCAAACCAGCTAGTACCTTATTTTAAAGACTGCATAGTAATTTGCTCTTTATTGTTTGCATCCAGCAGTTTTATCTCTCATATTGAGATCCGCTGTAGTACTGTATCATGTCACTAGCTTAGCAACATGCTAATGTTAGAGGAATCAAAAATGTACTATATCATGGTGCAGCAACATATCAATAGTTTGATACCATGATATTAGATGGTTGCTATACCAGGGTATGTATGTTGTACTTTAAGATACTTCAAAGAATAAACCTAACTTATCCAAAAATCTGGTTGGCTCATTTCTATTAGACAAACATAAATAAGCATTTATTGTGTTAAAATGATAATGAAGAATCAGATTTGGAGATGAGATATGGCTGAAGAGGACAGCGTCAGAACGATGAACTGAGTAATATCGGAGGCTTTGTTTGTGAGTCCACTGGGCTTGAGTGTGTTTGCAGACAGGGCTGAGAGGCACAAGAATGAAACAAAACATGAAAAACGAGAAACCTCACCTCTTTACCCTAAAAAAAACATCCATGCAAACTTCCTCTCGTACCTTTAGCAAACACATTGATCTCGGGCGTAGAGACTTCTGTACAGTTCAAAGGGTGCATGTGTGTGTTTAAGTCTTAGCATGTGTGTGTGTGCGCATGAGTTAGCATGCTCATAAATTACTGATCCAATGCCACCATGTGTGTGGCTCTAGAAGTCTGCAGTATACATCTAACCCCAAAAGAGTAACTCTGTAACCTTGCGATATACCACAAAAAGAGTATTTACTATTTTACTATACCTACACACACTTTATTTTGATAGTCCACTTTAGACATTCTACTAGCTATAAACAACTACTAGCTATAATTAATTTGCAACTACATGTCAACCAACTCTCAGAACAGACTGTTAGGTTAGGTTTAGGGTTTGTAGAATAAGTTGACATAGTCGGTATGTTGTGGGCCTATCAAAATAAAGTGTTAGAAGTTATTAAGCACACAGTCTACTAATACTCCAATGACTGCTTTTTGAAATGTAGTTGCAAAGTTACTTACTGTTAGTAGAATGTCTAAAGTGGACTACCGAAATAAAGTGTTACTTATAACAATACCAATATTGGGAGAGCTCCCAATGGTCCATCATAAAAATGCCAAAGGGCTCTGTAAGGGTTAGGGTACAGCAAATATAATTGGCTCTATATACAATAGCTGGTCCATAAGATGTGTGTGTGTGTGTGTGTGTGTGAGCAGGGTCCAGGTGCAGGGCTGCTGGGAGGTGGAAGTGCAGGCAGATTATCTGGGGCTTTAGCTGTAAGCTGGTGGCGTGGCGGTGGGTGGGTGCTGGTGTTAGCCTGTGACAGCCTCCAGACCGCAGCACACACCACCTGACCTGTTTGGCAGGGTCCTTCATCCACATCAGGCCACACAAGAAAACCTGCGCTCTTCTGCAGGTTAAATTAAACAACACTGCTCACAAACTCACAGATACAGGCGAGAATCTGGCCGATGGCGCTGCATGTGTGAGGCCCTGTGGAAATACTTAAAGTGACAGTTCACACAAAAATGTGAATTCTGTCGTCATTTATTGTCACGTAGTTCCAGATCTTTATAATCCACTTTCTTGTAAATGTACATTGTTATGGAGTGAGTGCATGATCATGTGGCATGTCGATCACACTAAGATCCCATTGTCGCTATTAACTAACCATTAACTATGACTTTTCCCTCAATAAACTCCTAATTTGCTGCTTATTAATATTTATTAAGGTAGTTGTTAAGTTTAGGTATTGGGCAGGATTAGGGATGTAGAATATAAATAATACTAAAATAACACCAAATTTAACTTAGAAAAGCATTATTTTTTACACGTTAATATTAGGCATGCTGTTAAGCAAGAATTGTTCCCTATACTAAAGTATGGGGTCGGAGCACAACAGAGAATGGTGGTGCAATTTTCACTAAAATATACATACTGAATACATATTTTTTTGTCAGTCAACAACAAACAGATTTATTGAATTTGTTGCATGGAGGAGAAAATTGACCTTTGGGATAATTCCATTTAAACAATCCAGATTGTGTCATTTATTTTGATTCACGCAGAATTATATTATATATAGCCAGAGGAGAACTGGCCTCTTGGTGTTACCTGGTTTCTTTCCAGGTTTTTTCTCTTCTCCATTATTCAACATCAAATTGTGTTTTTCATTCCTTGCCACAGTTGCCTTTGACTTGCACACTACAGGACAAAAGATATGTTCTATCATGTATTATGTACAAGTATTATGGGACAGCTTTAAATTAATGTAACAGTAAAACTCCTTAGTGCAGCAGCAGGCACATGCAGCAGGTTCCAGCAAACAAGCGAGATGTTTAACCCTAGCAGATACTGGAATGTCAGATGCTATTAAAGACTTTGGACTGAGACCATTTGGCATGTGCAGCTTCTCATAAAAATGATCATTGCCTCTCTATAACCCCCCAAAACGTCATTATGGCTGTTGCTGGTTTGCTAATGATCTGATATGCAGAGCGCTGGAGCTCTCTCAAACCCCCTGACTTCACATTCATGGTCAGAGCGACCGCTGCTGCAGATCAAGTCAGAGACAGTGGCCAGACACCGCTAGCACTGCTGTGACATCTCAGATGATCAATGGATCGCTTCCTGGTTTAACTGGTCCAGTGTGTCCCAGTACAAAATCCCTCATCTCTCCGAACCAATCTGTGGGTGAGAGCTGAGGAAAAACTCATGAAACATTCCTCATTGGAAGAGCTGCAGAGTGTGATAAAGACAATTTTAGCAGAATATTCAAACTTATCAAAGTGCAGCTGAAGCCACTTTTTTGGGGGACTTTACTTGTTTGATTGCTTAGTCCAAACATTTTGCATATCCTCCGCACACCTGATTCCCTCATGAGCTCGTTAGTAGATGGGTTCATGCACTAAATGAGCCGTGTCAGATTACTGAGATACTCAAAAAGTGCAGCATAAGATTAAATTGAGAAACCCTGGTCTAGCATGAAAAAGGAGTTGTGTAAGAGGGGTTTATAAAAGGGATCTCCTTAAATGGAGAAAATCCCCAGTGCAGACATTAAAAACAGCCAGTTCCCAAAGGTATTACATACAAGTGGCCATAGGTGACACGTTGTAATGACGTTCAACCCGTCCCCTCTCATTCTGCACCCATATCACAATAGAAAAGTGCTTGACCCCAAAAAGCCAATGAAATCCCATGGGTTTTCACACTGTCACTCTCACTATAATGTGGTCATATGTGTACCCCTTTGCACCACATAAAATTGACAAAATTACCGATATCCCTTAACAATGTTTACATGCAGGGTGGTCAGTGGCTCAGTCTAGTCCAGGGGTTTTTAATCCTGCTTCTGGAGGGCCAATGTCCAGTTTAGCTCTAACCAGCTCCAACACATTTCCCTGGAAGTTTCCAGTGAGTCTGAGTACCTTCATAAGTGGCCCTCCAGGAATGAGTTTGGACTCCCCTGGTCTAGTACTTTCTCAAAGGACCACGTGTGCAGTCCGGTTCAGGGATGGTCCATCCTACAGACCAGGGGTGTCCAAACCTGCTCCTGGTGGGCCAATATCCTGCGAGTTTAGCTCTAACCAGCTCTAGCACCAGGTGCAGTGGTTCCCAAACCTGGTCATGGAGGCCCCCCAACACGGCATGCTTTTGATGTCTCTCTTATCTGACACAGGCATTTGAGTTTTTGGAGTCTTTACTAATGACCTGATGAGTTGAATCAAGTTTGTTTGATTAGGGAGACATCTAAAATGTGCAGTGTTGGGGGTTCTCCAGGACCAGGACTGGGAACCACTGGCCTAGAGGATTGTAGTGAGTCTGATGACCTTGATTAGTTAAATCAGGTGTGTTTTGGGCTGGAGCTGAACTCTGCAGGACAGTGGCCCTCCAGGAAAGAATTTGTACTACCCTGGTCTAGTACTTTCTCAAGAGACCATGTGTGCAGTCCCGTTCAGAGATGGCCCATCCTACTGTACAGGTTAGGGTTGTCCAAACCTGCTCCACCTGGGCCAATGTCCTGCAGAGTTTAGCTCCAACCTGCTCCAGCACACTTGCCTGGAATTTTCTAGTAATGCTGAAGAGCCTGATTAGCTGGTTCAGGTGTGTTTAATTTGGGTTGGTCCTGAACTCTGCAGGACAGTGGCCCTCCAGGAGCAAGATTGGACACCCCTGGTTTAGGTGATACAACACAGTATTGCACCCAATGTGCCCCTTCCAACACAAGGACCCAGGAAGTGAGCATAGTATTTTGACACAACTAAAACGTCCCATTTAATTGAGCAAGCAGGACCAATCTAGTTTGCTCATTTCCACATTAGCACAGGCTTTAACATTTAACACTCAAAACACACCTTTCAATTGTGACATTAAGCAAAAGATGACAGAAAGATAACTAAAAAGAAATAAAGCACTCACCAGATGCTAGAAGTGCTACTGATGTTTTTATGTTCTGGGAATTTTTCACAGATGGGACTTATTTTCATTATATCGCTGACGGTCCCACAAACCCTCAAGCCGGGCCTGGTCCTGCTCAATGGAAAATCACGCAGGCTGTCAAACAAGTCATTGCAAGCCACCCACTCTCCTCCACCACTTAACATCCCAATTTAACATGTCCCTACAGCCCCCTCTGATCGTAACATGTCTCTGCATACAGACAGCTAAAAAAACACATTCATATTCATAGCAGCAGGGTGAATGAAATCTTTATTATGCAGACCCATTTTGTCAATCCCAACTGGCATGCCACACCATGGGCCAGCGGACTTCCTGGCTACTTAGTTTGCATCATGTACCGCACATCTGTGAGGATACACCTCTGCCATTCAACACCACACGTCTCCCCAGCGTCTGGACAATATCCACAGCAATGCATCTCGCCCTCCAAATCAAATTGCGCAGACACAAATATTCGTTTAATATAGGCAGAGGAAATCATCCCTGGAGAGCAGGTTAGCGCAATTACACTGTTATTTTAGCAAATGGATTTGCTGAGTCGTGTCCAGTGAGGCTCAGAGACTCACGTTATGTTAATGGACTCTAATGGAGTGGGTTAAAAAATGATTCCTAATGTCGAGTTTAGCAAAATTAGTCTGCTTGGGTTATATTCCATGAAAGTGCCACATTTGTAATATATATATATATATATATATATATATATAATATATATATATATATATATATATAATATAATTTCACACACAGATTCGCCTCCCCTCCAGGGCCAGTTTCGCATATGAATGGATCTCTTTGGCAGAGGATGGAAATTGTGTCTGGTCCAGCCAGAATCCATTCCCATGGTGCTTTTGTAGGTTCAGCGCAAAGAGGCATTTTACTTGTAATGCTCTGAATGCTACTGGACGTGCAATAATCGACATGCTATCTCTCAGTTTGCAAGAACAGTTACAATGCAATTACAATGAAAGGTTATCAGCATCATTGCAAATAACAAACATTCAAAATATTGAAAGTCACACAGTTCTAAAAGTAAAATTACTAGATATGTTGTATAACCATATTTATTTTTACCTTGCTTTCATAAGGTTAGTGCTCAACCTAAATATAATCATATTTTCACAACTTGATTCCAAAGTATAAAGATCATAAACATATTTGTTTGCAATTACTCAGCAAACATCATGCTTTATGCTGAGATAAAAAAAAGTAAAATATTGATCACTATGGGTTTTTTTTCCCATAACAAAGTTTTTGAACTGTTGTGCATGACAGAACGGATGTTGAAATAAAAAAATAGATTTGAAACAGAATCAGAATGGTCCAAGAATATGAACACCCACTTGTTTTAGTGCAAGTATAAAATTAGCATACAGTAACATTTCACTTTTTCACATCTCATTTTCATTTCTCTTTGAACTGTCACTACAGAGAGGATGTGTTTCCTTCCTGTATTTCAGGAGCTGTTCTGAGGCCAAAACAGCTTATACATAAGCACACTGAATACACATACAGTACACACACACCACAAACACACACACACACACACACACACACATATATACATACACACAGACACTTTTTATATATATGACAGAGCTAAAACAGAGGGCAGGCCAGATTGGCAGTGGCACAGAGCCATGTATTGTGTTCCAGACCTGCCCATCTTCATAATGAGCTGTCAGAGGAGCAATATCCGTTTCAAGCTGTCATTCTCATATCATTTGATATGAGGTGGAATTTATTTTTACACAGGGATGAGATGAGATTAAAAACAAAGAGCAGAATAAAGATGATGAAACATGCATCATCTCTCAGATTTCTAATAAGAAGCAAGTGGTTTAAATTACAAGAGAGAGGATATAAACAGGGTGATTTTAGAGCCTGCTGATAACAATCGGGCAGCATCAACTTTCTGGGCAAAATTTCAAGTAGGTTGCACTGAAGGACAAAGATGTCTTTGAACACGAGTAGAGAGAGAAAAATCCCTTAGTCGTCATTATTTTAATCAGCCTGCGCTCCCAGATTAAACATCAAATTGGAACAGATCTGAAAGCACAAGGCAGGATGCACAGCAGTACACAGATATTTTAGATGTCAAGATTATTATATTAATAAGCGGGTCACGTTTGGGGACTAGTATATATAAATTGTGCCCATGTATTAAATTCTTTAAAAAAATATTTTTTCTTGTTTGGGTGGAGTGGATATGTTGGAGTGAATAGAGAATGAATAACATCCAACAAATAGCCAACATATCTAGAAATTACATAAATATGGTTTAAAGACCTTCCCAGAATGCACCTCATGATGTTATCTGAGAGAAGCCTAGTGTGTGCAGAGCAGGAATGGGTAACCTATGGAAAAAAAACAACAACAACAACAACTAAGCTTACATGTAAGAATACCCTGGAAAATGCAGGAAAAATAAAAGTTTTTAATTTGTGTTCCATTTCTATAAATACATATTGGGTCCTGTGGCACTTATAGATGTTTTAATTCAAATCTACCAGACATGGTCTAAAAAGTTTAATGTGCACTTCCTGCATCTGACCATGAATTGCAGGTAATGTCTCTTTGAAAGTCAACATTCCTCCGCATGCAAACATGCCTAAAAACAACAAGCATAGCGCTGAACCATTAGCGCATGCTTTTCCTCGAGTGCATGACCTGATGGCTCAGTTCAATATGTGTGAAAAAGAAGGAAAAACAGCTCAATCAGGCGTCCATCACCATCTGCAAACATGACCGCTGTTTACCCAGATAAGAGGATGGCTATCGACCCGCTGGCCGACCCTGACACCGTTTATCAGGGCACAGGGAGCTACCGTGGGAGCCAGAGAGCGTCCCCACGACCCCAGGAGAAGTGAAGCAGAGCATAGCATCCATGTCCTTTACCTGGCTAGCGTGTCACCTAGCTGTCCCTGATTGATAGATGGTTTCCTCACCTCCCCGTCAGCCCACTACACCGCCTGTTGAAATTCAAGTGCTGCCTGTAAAAAAGACCTGAGAGTATCCCGGGGTCAGTAGGTCAGAGAGTTCCTCATGACCGGCGGCTCCTTTAGAAGCACTGAACAGACCTGAAACTGCTAGCTTGACACGTACACCAGCCTCGGTGCAGGCGCCTCGCCGTGTAATCCATTCACTCAAAAACATGACCGGCCTGATAGCATCTGTCAGATACCAGCATACATCCTAAAAACAATCCCTCATGCATGGCCTCTTCATTCATTCAGCTCCAGCCTGCAGCTCAGCTGAAATGGTTTGTATCTGAAGTAGACGGAGGTTGTTAGATACTTTATCAGAACGGGCCTGAGCTCAACAATAATCACAAACCACACCTGAATGGAGTCAAACCACCTCTCTAATCTACAGGAGAGAAAGCAAAGGTGAGTCAGAACACTCACACAAAATTACGTAAAATATTGTATGTGCTATGAGACAGTTCAGTGCTATTACATTTTTGAAAATCTGCCGATCTTTGACAATTGTTCATAGCCTCCCAACTGAACCTGTATTATATCAAGACACTGATTCAACTACCTGGATCATAAACAACTTTTGACCTCAAGAGGTTCTTCCTCAGACAACGGGTAAAAACCACAGGTACACTTTAAGATGTTTATTTGGCATCTACAGTTCCATGAAGAACATCCATGGAACCACTAAATGCTAAAATATAATGGAAAAAGGTAAGAGAAGTGGTCCTTTTATGAGCTGAAAGGTCCTTTGGGGAACCTAAAATGGACCATCTCCACAAAAAAATAAAAATGGCCTTATAGGTTACTTTTGGAACCTATTAGGCCATTGCACACTGAGTCTGACATTTTAATCCTAAATATTCGCACGCTGAAAAATAAATACAACCTCATGTTGTGTCTATCACTTTTACACACTCCAAAAAAAACATCCATCCTAACAAAAAAAAGACTGGATTCGTTTCTTTCTTCTTCTTTTTCACACACACATAACCGCAACACAAATAACTTTACAATACAATTCAGAGCCACCGTAGCAATTGCCAAAATCCAGAATGGCAATTGTAGAGTTCATCCACTTCGTCTCGCAACACAAAGTACTGTAAAGATCCTTGTACAATGAGTTCACAGAAATTGCTGGTCTTCTTTTTAGTATGTAACTCTAATATCGCTAGTAAAACCCCAATAACACCACTCAACCACCCTAAAACTTAAGATAATGTAAAATTCCGGTCTCAGTATGCAAGGACCTTTACATTTAATAGAATGCCACTGAATTACAAGTCAGTTCTTCTGACTTTAATACAATCAGAAAAATGAAAATACAAACTATAACACTAAAATCACTATATATAACCACTTGGAATCTTCTTTGATTGGACAAGCAGATAAATGAAGATACAAATGAACATGGTAATATCACTCTTGATATCCTTCTGTTGTGGCCAGCGCTGCAGAAAAAGGGGGGACAACTGGACCATCCATCCCGAGCCCAGGCATTGGGAGGACAGGATCAAGGAAGGGATGCCCAGAAAGTGAACATGATTTCAACCTATGGGGACTCCCCCAGGAAGCCACCATGCCAGGATTTGTACCGAGCTTATGTGGCTCTACTTGTGGTCTAAAGCCTATAAGCCAATCGCAGGTGTGCTGTCAATAATCATGGAGAGTGCCTGCACTCCTAGTGGCACCAAACAGGTGTGCCATCTTTGAGTTTGAGCACCTAGATTTAAGGTTTCAGTTCCACTGTCTTCCAAGTTTCCCCTGCCTCCATTGGTCCTCCCAAAGCTCCCCTCCTCCTCCCCCTCCCCTTCTCGCTGTATTGACGGAGATAATTACTGCTGAATGGAATTCCAGATTCCCATGGATGTCAGTCTAGCCGCTGGCCGCCACACCGCACCGCATCCCCCCACCCAACCCTGCCTCCCTCGCTGTGAACGAGAAAGAAGCAGAAAGCATGGGATGAGTTTTAAACATCCAACTCTAACACATTTCCCCTGGCAGGTTTTTGCTGCATAGCTTTGAGGAATCATGTAATAAACGATCAAGCATCCACATAGGTCAGCAATAGTGAAGCATGCCATCTGTACAGTCTTTCATTTGATCATTATCCCAAAATAATCCCAGACAGGGTGATCAGGACTTCAATGCAAAACAGATTATATTTATCAAATAAATAAATGACTTCAGTCAAATTGAACAGCAGTTTTACGTCAATACCAAGTACTTTAGCCAGACCTGTAATGATTGGGGCCCCGGACCACATCTGTTTTATGAAGAATATGTGCACAGTGACGAAGCAAGAGATTTCTATTAAAGGTCAGTAGATTGAGGGACTGCTTTGGAAAGTTTTCTCATGCTCACAGAGAGAGAGAGATCCAGCTCAGCGGTGTGGTTCATATTCCCGTACACCCACACACTCTCCACCAGCCAGCAGTAACCGATACATGTACGTCCCATCCAAACTGGCAGGCCTCCGCCCGCAGCGGCCCAGCCCAACGCCCGCGGCCCACGCTGCCAAACGCCCAGAGCCACACAGCGACACAGAGATCAGTGCTCTCCTGACAAGCAAGAAGTCTTGGCTAATGTCTGCCCTGGGCGTTAGTAATGAGTCCACTTAATAAGCCTATTAAAAGGAATAAATCACAGGAGCATACACATGTGAAAAGAGTACTGGCTGAACATCCGTCACAGTGGCACCAGGAGATGTGTCCAAGGTGTCTTGCGTCCTCGGTTCAGGTATCGGATGAAAGATGGGAAAGTGCTAATGAATGGTGGAATGTCTTCAACAGTCTGTCTCTTGGCATATCTGTGAGGTCACAGGAATATTGTACAGTCATGAAATAAAGCTTCAACTGGCGCTGGGACCGTTCCAGTGGCTGAGGAGTAATTGTGGACTTTTTTTCTATTCTGCTGTCATTCTTTGGGAGGCGGGAGCGTTTTGAGGAAATGGTTTGGATGGAGCTTAAAGCGTGCTGTGCGAGCATTCACATGAAACAGGGTTTGGCATCGGGCCCCGTTTAAGCTTCAGCCTCAAATTATTCTCATTAACGGCTTCTCCAAGGGGAAATGGCCATTTGTATGTGTGTGATACTTGTACCTATGAGGCTGTTGGGGTTTTGGAGCTCCACCAATGAGAAAAATACATTTCATTGCACGAGGTCAGAGGTCCCCAGCTGGAAAACCCACGGATAGGTTTTGGCCAACAGAGCCTCCGAAGGCCTGGAAGGCTATTGCAGAAGAAAAAATGGGAATTTAGACATTGACGTCACATGCTTCTGACAGCAAGACAAACAGCTCATAATCAAGGTCTCCTTATGCAACCGGTTTAAAGTGATTAACCAGCAACCTTTATCACACTGAATCGGTTTCAACCGTTCCTTCACGTCACTTCAAATCCTTGGAGCAGACTGAAACTCAAGTCGTTGTCCGTGGAAAAGCTCAAATCCCATATCCCATGCTGGTGCACTGTAATCGATCCTAACACATTTTAAAACCGATAATGTTTGGCATCTAGTCATGCCCTATTTGAACGAAAGTAGGCTCTGTGAATTGGAGAACTGCAGAAGGGAAGACTTCAGTCTGTTCCACGCAAAGCTTTCATAAACTGCTTTTGTGTAACTTTAATGGTACTTTTAAGTTAATTTGTTCTTTTTGCAGATTGGCAGCTGTGGTCACCGTCTACAGTGGCTGTACGGAAAAGAGCGAAAGCAAATAACGCAGATTTTGAATGATGGGGTCAGTACATGATGACAGCTCTTTCATTTTGGACAAAGTGTTCCTTTAAATGGCAAGACAGGAAAAAAAAAAAGATCTTGCCGAAAAGGGAGCTGCAGTTGAGCGAGGGCTGGAGATTTACGGGTGTGACTTAGGGATTTAATTCCTGTCATGCGATTGGACGGAGTCATAAGGAAACAAAGAAACACAGGGAGGGGGTGCTGGAGGACTGAGAAAATCCCCTTTGGCACAAGTTTCTGTAATTAATTCAAGAAAAATTCATTGGGCTTCTCCCAACACACAGCTCCTTTAATCACTTCATATCCTCCAAGAGACACGCATCAACCCCCCGTCCGCTGACCGACGGCCACTTCCATTTATTTATTCACCTCCTCAGAAGTTGCACACTACACATTCGTGGCTGATTAGGAAGTGTGAAGCACCGTACAAACGTGGACGGCCCATGTGAAAGTTCCTGCAGCAGCGGGGGTGTAGGGGTGTCGGATGTGCCCTCCCTCACTGTTTCCCAGGACTGTTTACCACAAAATGCATCTCTGCCCGCACTCATTAACACCAGCCAAACGGGCCGATGCCAAATCCTGCCCACCGTAACCCTGACGATCCAGCATCCAGCGGGGGGAGGGATGATGGGGAGGGCATGATGTCATTGTGGGGCACGCTGGGGGCCAATCAAAGCCTGAGAAAATTATGTCAACCTTTGTTGAGTTTGTCCATTCAACGCTATAGAAGTGCAGTGAATTGAGATTGGCGGAGAGGTCATTTTCTCTGCGTGTGAGAAAAAAAGAGAAAAAGGAAGGCGAGTGAGAAGGGGAAAGCATTGTGGTCATGCTAATGGTGCTGAGCGGAGATAGCGCCATAAAGATGTCATGAAATTTAATTGCCAAAACATCAGCACGGCCATTGTTCGGAAACCCAAGGCAGGACCTTTTACTGGCTACGCAGGAAGACTTTGATGAACTTTGCGGAGGTGAAAATGTCGAAATGCTTCTGTATGTGCGCTCTACAACAAATACAACCCACAAATAATATTCCTTGCCTTGTGGCACCACGCTGGGCTCGTAACTTCAGCAGACGGGTGTTATTGAGCCCTGCTTCTGGCTGACGTTGAACGACACTTGAAAAGGAAATTATCATGGAGGAAATCCATAAGATTTGACTGGATACACAATATGCAATCCATCTCTGTCTGGCACATACGCAAATACACACCGCAAAGCTGAATCTCACAAAGAAAGGCCATGCTGAATCATTTAAAAAGGCTATATTATCATTTTTACATCCTTTTCGATGAGCTTGAAGAATACTTGTTTATCATTGTGTTATTATTGCAACATGCAGTTGTTTTCTTCAAGTTTTGACAAGTTTTCACCAATAAACAATTGGAAAATGAGACATTTATTCATGACACAGTGTAAGGTTGTTCCCTTGAAATTCAGTCAAGAGCAATTCCTGACTGTCTTTCCTCAGATGTTTCGATCTGTGCAAAAAGAAATGACAGATAAACTCAGTTCCAGCCTAACAGGTACTGAGCATTTCCGCCACATGACCAGGAAGAAAGGCCAGTGCTGCTGTCACTGCTCACCAGCGAAATCATGTGCAGATACGACATGACTTGTTTAAGGTTAATGAAGCTCAATAAATCTGCAGCAGACAGCGGGTAAACAGGATGTCTGCCACACACATATATTGATAGTAAGTCAATGTCAGATAAGACTAACATTACTAATTAGTCAATGTTTATACTTTGTGAGCCGGTTTTGAGCTGCTGTTTGCATGTAAAGAGGGAATTTCCAACTGGAATGTTTAATGTATAATAAATGATTATAAAAACTTTTTTCTTTACTTTTAATATTGTGTACGTCACCACCAGTTTTGATTTTTTAACATCATGACATGATAGACTTTGCTTCAATCGACCATTTATTTTTTATTAAGCAAAAATTCTGAACAATTTTAAAAAATAATATCATAATTACACACACGTGTATGTAAAAAAAATATTTATATATTAAAAGGAAGCAATACTGTACAAGAGGATGTGTTAGATTGTGATATACTGTAGTCATTTACAACAAAGTGCCTTATTTCTTTATAAAACATTGCTATATTATTGAAATATTAGCACAATTTACATTCAAACAATATTTATTAGATCGCTAGAAGATCTAGTCCCTGGCATATAAACTTTAGTTAGTAGGGCATCTACGGGTGCAGTGAACAAGAGTTTCAACATCATAACTACTGTATGTGTATTGTATATTTTAGCATGACTGGAACAGTGTACTGACAAATCAGCTGAAAACACATGACGTAAAGAATAAAACAGTCCGAGTAATCGAGTCTCTGCAGTCAAAGCACGGGAAACCGAAACAGCAGATGCTGTGATGTAGTCCACACAACTGAAATCCACTTATGAAACGAGCATCTCCAGATATCTCTGACCAATCCATGATGTGGAGGAACCAGCTGTCACACTCATCCACAGGTCTGCTCAGACACTACCTGGAAAAACAAGCAAAAACCGTGTTCAGAATCACTTAACACAGATACATTTGCAGCTTGAAGAGTCTCAGAGATGAATGAAACGTTCTTAATCACAAATAAAGAGAGAGAGAGAGAGACAGCACTGAATCAAAGGTAAAAAATGAGTATAAACAATGAGAACTTTTTTTATTCATTAGGGAAACATTTCCAAATCCAAATTATTCGACTCCACCTAGAAATTTGAATTTGCTGGGAATAGAAAGCATCTCCTCCATGTTGTAAGTGCTATACTTTATACCAGTTCAAATACAGAAACAGTTAACTCAAACAGAAATCTAGACATCAAAACAGTTTAGAGTCAATGGGATTGCCTTTGTGAAAGAATGTATAAGATTTCTCAAGATTATGAGGTCAGATATTTCAAATAAATAAATACAGTTGGGTTATTTGAAGCATGTAAAATCCACAGACAAAAGAGACCTTCTGACATTCAGGTATGATTCTACTGCTTTAAACTGCCAACTATAGATGCTGCAGATTTCTTTTTTGCTCACATGCAACTCCGATCTGTTTTTCTCATCAAAGTGTGAACAGCACAAATCCCATGGAATCGGATCTATTCAATTCCAATTTGCTCCACGTCCATATGTGGTACTAAATCCGCTACCGGTCAGATGTTTTGCAAAGCAACAGCAGTCTCACGGGAGTCACTTTGAAGAAAACAACAATGTAGGCCCTATGAAATCACAAAATCATTTTTAGTTTGCTCAGTGTTGCGAAAGTTACTCAGGGATGTACAGTGCACTATATACAAGCAAAAAATGCTCGTTCAATTAAATTTTTGTCTTTATTTTTCTTATTGCCTGTGCATAATTGTTCTGGCAAGTGTTGCCAAGTCCATAGTTTTTGCTCGGGATTGGGCTACTTTTTTCACTGTTTCTGTGGGTTGTTTTTCAATGCGATACAGGTATTTACCCCCCGGAATGCAATTGGGGTAGTTTTGTACTAGTTGTGAGAAACGATTGGGTGGATTTTGTTGTGAGAACCTGGCAACCCTTTTTTGTATCTGCTTTTGTGCATGCGGGTCAGTTTTTTAGTTTTTTTTTCCAAATAGTTTTTTGCTGGTTTCCAAATTTCATATTTAACAATGTAGGCCCTATGAAATCACAAATTCATTTTTAAATTAATTTTTAAAAATAAAAATTTTCTCAAATAAATTTAATATGTAATACTTAAATATGATGAAACTTACAATTTAACAATAATTTATTAAAAGTTAAAAATGTAGATTTTTTTAAATTTAGGCCCTATGAAATGCTTTATTTTTTTACCAAATTGACTAACCAAACTCTTATTTTGACGGGTTGTTGTAAAGTTACGTTTCTCTGTTTATATGATATGATGATAGTTTTTCCTCAAAAGAAAGGTCAAATGCTCATGAAGTGACTCTCAGAGCAGTTCTAGAGATCATGTTCATGTGTTCACTCGTATATCGAGGCGGCAGAAGCTGAAAACACCGCGTGCTTCAGTGTGTAGTAAACGAAACCGCGCGTCTGCGCCATTCATTCATTCATCAGGACTTGCAGGATTCATATTTAAAAAAAAATTTGCGGCTTAATATTCACAGACACTTTCTATATCGCAGTTTGATTTAAGTGTACTGACCTACTTTTGATTAATTCATCCAAAATTTGGCAAATTCCGTGACATTCCGCAATATACAGTAAATTCCATTTTTATGACTGGATTCCGTGATTCCGTCCGTGTTTTCCGCAAAGTGAACACAGCAATGTGACAATGTGAACAGCTATATAAAAAACAGATCTGAGCAAAAATCAGGACTGAGCACTAAGTGTGAACGTAGCCTTAGAGGAAGCTCTGATGTCAGCCGGCCCTGCATGAGGTGACTTCATCGCTTGTGTTTGAGGTGGCAACCCCAAACAAAAACACCTCCGCCATGACATCACTGTTGTTGCTGCACTGCTTGCGTTGCCATAGAGGTGATGCGGTGGTGGCGGTGTGCTGTCTGTCTGTCTGCACAGACCTGTGAGGAGTCACGTTCCACCTCTGCCTGTCTGGGCCTCGCGCCTGAAGCTGTACCCGCATGGCAGAACCAGGCTCAAACCTGTCTGCCTGCCTGGGGCCAGGGCTAATCAGTCCATCAGATCCTCCGTCTGTCTCCTGGCAGTCTGCCCCGCGTCCACATACTTCACTCCACAGCTCACGGCCAGACCCTCAGCGACACCCATCACAAATACTCTAGTTTTTTTTTGCTCTCTATCATCAATGTCTCATAATCAAGCTCTCCATCAGGCCACACACACACACTCACAGCATATCCGCTTACCATCTGATATCTGTGTGTCTCACCGTGGCGGCTTGCCTTACGTAAATCAATGTGAAAGCTCTGCGTTACATGTGCATGTCGAACACGTCTAACCTCAGCGACCGACAACATGTCTAGCTCACGTTACACTCAGAGAAATCAAAAGAAAATCCAATCTGTTTTTGGGGTCACTGGGCCGGTGGAATGCTGACATTATTTTCATGCATAATAACACAACGCACATAATATCAGATTGAAGGGCAATTTTGAATTCCCACCTCTTCATTTGGTGGTGTGTTTAATTCTATTGCGTACACCATATTAAAACACTCGTCTGGTCTTGTCTGGACACGCAAGCTTCCCGTTTAACTGACTCCGGTTACTCTCCGTGTTGTTGCACAACAGCTCAAGTTCACTGTTTCCCACACATCTGTAGAACGAGGATCATACGCCGTGTTATAACAGCACTGCTCTTCAGAAATAAGCATACACAGCCTGACAGTGTCAGAACTTGCACACTCTCATAAATCCAATGTTTCTGTAAAATACGCTCAAATTGTTCTGGGATGTTTTGAATTGATCGTTCCTTAAGACTGTATGAACTTTCCTGACTTACAATTAGTAGGTCTCTCTTTCCGCCCTGGGGTCCATTCACACTGTGCTGCATTTACAGTGGATTTGCTCACAGTGTGGAGGGTTGAAGACATCAGAAAGTTTAGCATCGCCAAAAGATGAAACAGAGTAGGGTAGGGTAGGGAAAATGCAGGCGATATCCTGGAATCCGGAACGCAGAATGTCATGGAATTTGCCACATTTGGGATGGATAAATCAAAATTAGGTCAGTACACTTAAATGAAAATGCGATATATAAAGTGTCTGTGAATATTAAGCCGCAAAAATACTATTTAAATATGAATCATGAAACATGTAAATGAAAATCAAAGACACATACAACACACTTACTAAACCACACACTTACTAAATCTATCTTCATCTTCAGCCTCCTCATCATCAAACACATAAACAACACATGAACATGACCATTTCATTTTTAGAAGAAACTACCATCATATCATACACAAACAGAAACTTAAAGGCATTCACAGCAACCTGTCAAAATAAAAGTTTGGTTTAACTTGACAAAAATATATTACCTAATGTAATCATAGTACTAATATTATTAAACTAAATATTATTAAAACATTTTTATTTTCCAGAGAAGTTATTTACCAGAAAACTGTAAATACACAACACAGAAAAGAAATATAGTAACTTAATTATTTATAAAATCTAATTTATCTTAATAAAGACATGCTATTGATTATTAAAATTTAATGAAACCATTGAAATGGAATCCAGAAAATTAAAGGAAAAAATAGATTCACAGGATTTGGTAAAAAAAATTAACTTTTGATTTAATTAAAATTAATTTCACAGGGTCTTAAAAAAGTAATTTAATTAGAATAAATTGCTGTTCAATTGTGAAAGTGTCATGGTTTCAGTTAATTAGACGTTTTATGATCAATATTTGTAATTTAACCATTAAAATTAAAGTGGAGAAAAAAAAACAATCCCGAAAAAAAAAAAAAGAGAAGGAGAGACTCTTTTATTCCATACACATAGAAGTAAAAAACCTAAAGGTGAAAATGATAATTTTCTAACTTTCATAACTGAATTGTCTTAATCAACTGATTATATTCAAAACCTGTAATACTCCAGAGCTATGCATAAATAAACACACACCCCTCAGCTGACTGCTGTACAACGAAACTAACACGACATACGTGTACATAAAGAATTAATAAAAGAACCAGAGCTTCTCCACCCTGCAAAACATCAACACACTAGCAGAACAGAGGCATATGGACGAGGGCCCGCTCCACAAAGGGTATGATTTCAATGATTTCATTTCTGATGGTCCAATAGCTCAAAATAAGGCTCCTGTGAAGAGACGCATAAACAAAAAGATGCAGTGCACAGAAAGCCAAAGTAAAACCTAGCTGCTGTTTTAAACAGCCAGTGTACTGCTGCGTCTTTTCCAGTCAAAGCCGTTCTGAGAGAAAGCACTGCAGAGGGTCAGTTAGTTCATTAACTCATGCTCAAACACATGGACATGTCAGATACACTACAGTGTAAATCAGATGTGATCCTGCTTCACACTAGCCACATTTAACCTCACAAACTCTTAGTTTAATCATTCATATAATCATTTAATCATATATTTTTTAAAAATTTGAACATATATCATTAAATAAATACCCTATGATCATTAGCGGCGACTTTGGTACAGACAAGCACTTGCAAGCACACAAAAATCTAGTGAAATAATCTAATAGCAGTTTTAATTCCCAGAAGCCAGCCATAAGCAACTGATTATTCAGATTTTGTGAGTAAACAGGATGTGATTTCCTGCCATATCTGATGTGGGGTTTTGTCCCAGAGCACCAGTTTAGAATATGAACGGTTTGGATTTCGTCAGACTTTAATAAAAGTACATGATTTCAACCACCAATCCGTCTGGCATCATGTGACATGTTTCCTGATTTCCGGCACTCAAATGCAAGTGTGTGTGTGGCTCAGCGAGTCTTTAGTGGCGGTGAATGTTTAAAGCATCTTCTCTCCTGCAGGCCGGTTGAACTCGATGTGGTGGAAGCGTGCTAATCACACACAGACACTGGAAACAAAACCACAGACCTGCGGGCGACTTCATTAAACCCACTCTGATTAACAACCAACAGAGAGAGACTCAGTCAGAGCCAGTGGCGCAAACACGATAACATCAGCTTGATCCAAATCACCTACAATTAACTTGCTTAACTAAGAACTAACTCAAAGTCCATTTTTTACTTTACATCATTAAAAACAAAGCTTGCACACAGCCGATGCAGACAGTAAAGCAAAGAGTTCCCAATACATTCTACTGAGTAAATGTGATTTAAGGTCAGGTTAAGTAATGACCGAAGTGTTCATTCCGGCAGCAGCCAGGCACACAGGCTCAGTAAAGGTCAGAGGGTCACGGGTCGGTCACAGAGACAGCTCAGCAGGTGACAGCGAGAGCGAGATATGTGAGCGGTCGTCTCTCTGATAAGACCCATGTCAATGACAGAGCGGCGGAAAGGAAAAGTGAGCCGGAGCCCCTCTGCCAGCCCTGTCCAACCTCAGCTGAAAGAAGCAACATCTAAGAGGTTTGTGAACAGAGCCACTGCTAAAGGCCTTTTTCTATCATAAAATGCTTATTACATGCTAAATACTCTGTTATGTACGGTTAAATATTTTAATGAAGGACACAGAATTTTCTTTGAGATCTCGTCATGAAAGCTAAGGTTAATTATTTTCACAATGGCTTTGATTGAGCAGGTGTTTTGTGTCAAAAACGTTGTCAGGAACGCCATATTGACCAATTAAGCATCCAACTATTTACTATAGAAATGCATTATAACTAGGGCTGTGCAATTAATTGCATGCGATTGTCATGCGCATCTCGTCAGTAAAGCCGGTCCTGTGATTAGTAGTAAATCACCATCACCTGCTTTCAGATTGAGTGGCATTCACTACACATAGCCGTAGTTCACTGACCTTTAGGCAATATCGCGTTCATAATCGCAGATGAATCGCATTCAATTTCAAACGCGATATCGCCTAGCTTGTCAGTGAACTATGGCTCTGTGTAGTGTATGCAGCTCAATTTGAAAGCAGGTGATGGTGATTTACTATTAAATCACGAGAGCAGCTTTACTGACGAGATGCGCATGACAATCAAATGTGATTAATTGCACAGCCCTAATTATAACAATAAAAAAGTTGACAAGTCGGTGCCAATAACCTAGTGGGCAGGGCGCTGACATATAACGCTGTTGCGTTACGGGCATCCCAGGTCAAGGACCTTTCCTGATCCCACCCCCCTCGGCCTCCCACTTAACTTCCTGTCTACTCTACACTATCACATTTTTGGCAAAATGCCAAAAATAAATCTTAAAAAATAAATAAATGACAAATGATATTGTTAATCAAGTGAGAGCAGAATTTATAGAGCCTGCCTATGGTCTTATAATGTTCTAACCTGCAACAAAACATTTTTACAATTTTTATCTCTGAATCATAAATCTTATACTACTAGTTTGGCCATGCAGTTTGTTCTGGACCAGAAAAGGCTAAGCCAGTAAAGCCCTCTCATCTGGAGTGTGTTTCCTGTTGGCTGGAAGTCGAACACCCCGCTGGTAATCTCTTACATGCTTCTATCGTTTTCAGATGACTGTACACTTGAACACAAACATTAAACAACATAGAAGAAAGAGAGCGATCTTTCAGACTGACAGACTACAGGAGAAGACAAGAGGACATGCCAAGTTCAAGCAAGTGGTCCGCAGAGATACGTGACCCCCTATCACACATGGAGTTTCCCCAAAGCCAGCACTTTCATTGTCATCAATAGCCACCCATTAAAGAGTTAGATGAACCTTTGCATCTTGATTGTTTGAATGCATTCATAGATATATTAGTTACGGTAAAACCAATAAATTACATTTAATAAAATTTGGGTCAGTTTCTCAATAGGGTTGCAAAAATGTGGAAAATTTCCAGTAAATTTCAGAAATATTCCAGAAATTTTGGAAACCTTCCAGGATTTTTTGGAATATTCCAGGGATTTTTGGAAATTTCACCCCTTTGCAACCCTATTTCTCACACAAAGTTATTATATGTCTCCAAATTTCAATATGAAGGTCAGCACTGATAGCCTCATGGTTAGTGTGTGGACATACAGTGCAACTGCACCCGCAACGTCCCGAGTTCAAATCCTGTCTCGAGGTCCTTTGCTGATCCTGCTCCCCTCTCTTTCCAATCTCGAATTTCTCCTATCTGCTGTCTACTGTCCTGTCCCAATGAAGGCATAAAAAGAACAAAAATATAACTTTCAATATGAAAAACTGATTTTAATATTGTTGACATTTATGATAATTTCAATGTGCTTTTTGGAGTCTGAATTATCATTTGCTTTCATTTGGCAAAGAACAGCTTGATCATGCTGCCGATTTTCTCCTTTTGTGTTCAACAGAAAACAAGGGTTTAGAACTGTTGCAGTTGCAGCCGAGATGTTGTCACTGAACTGTAAAAGACTAGGCTATATTATACAGGAAATATATTTCTGCCATACTTCAGATTGGGCCTTGGCGTGGTTACATATCATGGCCACAACCATCTTCCTTCACATAGATGTTGAAAACAAAAGGACATCTTGCACTGGACGCACAAGCCATGCCATGCTGTTTTACTGGGATCAGAAACAGCTTCTTCCATGGTGGGCTCCAATCCCACAAAACGCGAGCACATGGTTCCCATTGTGGTTTAAAGCAGACCAGGAGGGTTACGCTGTTGGTTCCTGGCCTCATGGTGTGAAGTGAATGCCTTCAGGTCCAGGGGAACACTGCTGATCAGAGCTGAGGTCCAGGGGAACGAGGTCAGGAGGGACAGTGGAGGCAGCAGACGTGCTCCTGTGTTGATGGAGTGGCCTGACACAAACAGTCGGAAGGTGAGGGGATATGAAACGGCGTTGAAATGCAGCGGATTTGGGTTTTCAGAGCCCACCTGACATGGCTGAGACACCAGAGAAGGGAATACCTTTGAAGAGGGTATTATGGAAACGGGAAAAAGTTAAAGATGACAGGAGGGCTGCTGAAGGACAGCGGGATGGTGGGAAATGAGAAGACCGTGTGTGTGTAAACACTTGTAAAATGGTTGGCTGTTTTCTTTGACAAACACACACACACAACAGCACAGTAGGTAAAGGGTTTAGTCACTCAGGCAGATGGTTCAGGGTTCTTCAGGACTGATTCTTGTGTTTTCGTGACAAAGAAGGCACAATGTTTGACTACCCGTGTCATATGGCAGCAACAATTACAGGGAAGGTTTTAAAAGTTCACAGAGTGGGGTCTCCTATAAGGACATGCACAGTGAAGCATATCTAGTCCCATTCAGTAAACCAATTAAATTCCCCCAGAACCCCAGAGAGACCAACTAACTGCGATGCATTCAGTGTCTAAGTGAGCTACGGAAATTTACCGACGTGAAATAAAATGTACACTTGGCATCTGAAGGGGGGCCATTTATCTACAATGTTGTGAAGGTTACGTTAGAAATGTAATAGGTTACAGATAACAAGTTACCCTATTTAAAATGTAATAAGTAGTGTAACTATTTCAATTATTAAATTTAACTGACTACAGTTGATTACTTTTAGATTACTTTTCTAAATCTCTCATGTTTTCAACTGTTAATCATTTTCAAACATGATACATGACAGGAAACACTGTCATGTAATTAACATTTTCATAGGTAACTGTAATTTAATTACACCTTTTTCTCAGTAACTGTAACAGACTACGGTTACATTTATTTTGTAATTAAATTACGTAGTTCCATTACTAGCTACTCCCCAACACTGTTTATCTAGAACATGTTATTTAAGGACAGATTCTAAAGCAAGCTGCATCATTACATGTCAATCATAAGGTTAACCTCAAGCCCAAATATTAGCCTAGACTTCAACACATAACTCACCCCAAGTTGTTTGTGCTACAGACATGCATGACACAAATATATGGCCTGTTGACAAGAAGTGCATTTGATAAAATGAGTGGAAAGGATTCCAGTGACTTAAATTGAAGATGGTACTAGAGCCATATATTAAAGAGACCTCGGGGTGGGCACTTTTGATCACCCAGAACACAATAGCAACATGCTAACACTCAAAACATCCTACTAACTGCATAGCAATGTCCTGGAAACCACATACAACACCATAGTATTATGGAGGCAAGTGTTATGGGTAATTGCTATTTACATTTTCTCCAGAAAATGCCAAAATCTTCCATGGACCTTACTCTTTCTTCTGGTGGAGATTACATTTTGAGATTAAAGGTCAAGCAGGAGGCAGCCCCGTTCTGACCTCCTGTTTCCAGAGGTCAAATAGGTCACTTGACCCCCACCAGCACTCGGTTATGTCTATTGTCCATTTCCGTTCATTACCGCCCGTTGCCCTTACTCTTTATCCCCTTTTTTGCAGAGTGTGATGTCATGTTTTCCCCTTTTGCTTAGATAGGAGAGAGTAGGAGGCAATGGCTTTAATTAAATGCCTCCTGAAGGGTTTCTGCTATTTTCCGTTCAAGAAGCGCTTACATAAAACTTGAGTCACTGAGTCCCAACACTCTTCCAACCACTGAACCGTGTGCTGAGAGGCTGGCCGGGCACCAGAAGCACCTCACGAGTGTCTTCGGCAGTCCTGTTAGCAATGCTGGATCAACAGTTTTCTTTCGACATTCATACTGATGATTACTGTATTCACATCTTCAAATCCCCCACACCAACACTCTGCTTCTTCAAATGAGGGTCAAGCAAAAGAGATGATTTGGCTTTAGTCCCAGTAAGGACTTAATCTGACCAAACGTCACCCATAAACAAGTGATTCAAAGGTCTGGTCTAGGCGGTACGAGATCCCCCCCCCCCAAACCCCGACAAAAAAATAAACCTTGGCCACACTTAGAGCATACATGTTTATCATTGCGAATGGAGTCAGCCACTCTTAGTCCTTGTCAGAAAAATAAACCTTGGCCACACTTAGAGCATATTGCTCCAAAACACTTAGCTTTCATAAACACTATTAGGCTTTATCCAGGTCTTGTCTACATGTCTGAGGACAGATCATAAAATCATGGAGTAGATACTCTGAATAAACACTGCGGGGCGAATTCTAAACTTTAAGCAACTAAACCCTATGTTTTATTTACAAACCACTCGTAGACCAATTTAACCAAGCACTTTGTGAAGTCATTAGGACTTCTTTCAATAGAATAAGCCAGGTTGATGAACATCAGCAACATGTGCCAGTCACGTGTACCATGGTGCTATTACTGCCAAAGGCAAGCTCTTAAGTCCAGTGTTATTTAAAATGGATGTTTGTGTACATTTTTTAGTAATTATGGAGAACGGCATTATAACAGAACACATTCTGTCAACTTTAGACATTCTGTTGACTATAAGTAACTTTGTAACTATGGCTGCGTTTACACTGGCACAAAAAAAAATCAGATTTTTTTGCTCACATCTAACACAGATCGGAATTTGTTGCACATGTGTTAACACAAAAATCTGCACGAGATCCAATTTTTCTGCATTCGATCTGGGACACTTCCAAATGTGGATTTTAATGGGATACATATCCGATATCAGGACATCCGACCTACGTCTAAACAAACATATCCTATTCCCCTCTGAACTCTTGAGCCAACACAATGCATTTTAATGAGGCGGGAACAATATGTAAGAAATTGCGCAACATTCAGGAGCTGGTTTTCACCCCGTCCCGTGAATTTTATAAATACAACAGCTTCGTTACTAAACATATATTATATTTCTCAGCAATGAGGTGATACTTCATTTCATTTCAGAATTCTACATCGAATGAGCTGTAGACAAAAAAAAAAAAAAAAAAAAATTTGCTTTATTTTCCGGCCTTTGTCCATTTAGTCAGATTTCGTGCTGCAAAACATTCATGACAGCTTAAAAAATCTGGCCAAAAATTCTGTGCATTAAGACATGTCAAATAATTCTCAGAGTATTGGCAGACTGTTAGGTTTACAGTTAAGGCTAGCAGAATAAGTTGAGATGTAGTTGCAAAGTTATGTATAGTTAGTAGAATGTCTAAAGGGGGCCATCAAAAAAAAAAAAAAAAAAAAAAAATGTGTTTAAACTTTGTTTAAATCTAATTTCGTAGACACATTTGGTATATCGAGCATTGAGCTAATGCAGACAGCATGTATGAACAAACCACGCTATCAGCAGGTGCAAGTGATTGTTAGTGAATTCCATGCTGTCTGTTTGGACCTCTTCGCCATGGGGTTTATAAAAGGGCGATAAAGTGTCCCAATGATCAAGCAATTAAAAGGGTGCATCTTCACAAAGCCACACAGATCAAAAGAAAACTTCTGCTCAACATGGGATAACGTGATTTCTATAGAAAGACCAACGCAGCAACATTCTTCTGAGACTTTGCGCATCGGGTGTCCCCATGTCCAACAAAAATGTTTGGACTGACAAGGCTTAAGTGATGTCTCAAACAGCTGAGGGGGTCTGGATATGTGCGAGCGGGCAAGCCGAGAGCCGGCTAAAGCTAATCCATCCTTTCTCTTCTGCTGAGTTTTCCTAGGGTGTGTAAAAGCTGAGGCTGACACTTTTTCCTCTGGTTGCCCTTATGCCTGTCTTTGAGAAGGGACAATACCCGACCAGCTGAGCTTTGAGTGCAACTCGGTCCCGTGGAAGTCTAGGTGCAGACAAAGGCCACGTGTGGAGAGGACGAGAAACTGGAGCCATTGGCCATGAGGAGTTGTTTTAATGCGAGCTGACTGTCTGTACCTCCTCCTCCTCCTATATGTCCTTCTTAATCCTCAACTTCATGAAAGCCCCACACGCCAGAGCCGACTGCCAAAACCTCAGCCAACCTTTGTAGGGAACAAAAAAGCAAAAGTTGCCGAGGTCGCAGCAGGCATGGACCACCTGCTCGCAGAACTCAATTGCACTCGGCAACAGTGAAAGAAAGTAAGTTGCGGTCGTTCTTATGATCTTGCCGTACAAAGGAACAAATTGCGTTCCTCTGGCCTGTCCTCCGCGGGTCAGGAATCAGGGTGAGAGCCTGTGATTGGCGCTCTCAGGAAGTCTATTTGTTTGGCGAGCATGCCTGTAGCCAGAGTTCCATTCATATCTCCTTTCATCTCCTGCTTTTCTATTCTTCTGGTGTGCATTTGTTGAGGCACTTCTCTCCAAATTGAATGTTATTATTCCAAACAGTCCCGATGGTACCGTCTTATCTTTTATTTATTGTTGAGTGGCAGAGGCCGGTGCGTGGGCGAGAGCATCTGCTGTCCTTCTGTAGCCTAGATTAAAGGGATGGACCGAGTCGGAAAGCGACAAAGTGCTTCATCATCATCATCATCTTAATTGCAAGGCTGAAATTCTGATCATTGCTAGCTTTAATCTACAGGCTCATGTAAACAACGACCGATAGGAAGGCTTCTGGAGAACATATATGACCATTAGTGAGGGGCCCATTCACAGACCAGCATTAGATGAACATTGAGTCGGGTGTAAAGCGTGTTACCTGATGTAAAAGCTCATCCATAATGAAGCATGCATGAGTAATGAGAGTCTGCCTATACAATGCTACATTCAT